>NW_020955463.1:866078-935168 GCF_003031625.1 Empidonax traillii | reverse complement strand
GATGCTGTCATTGGTAAGTGCTTTCATTAAATAAGAAACTGTTTGGAGTATTTGCCACAATCACGTGCTCAAAATTGCTAGTTTTAGAACTAAAAATGATCCCTTGTCCTAGCTGTCATCATCTTGCTTGTGAACCATTTAGCCTGACTGTCATGGGATGTGAATGACTGTTGGGCTTGACGGCAGTGCCAGCTCTGCAGGACTTTGTAGCCATGAGAAAACACTTTTGCACGGATGGCCAGCCCTCTCTCACACCAGGTACTGCAAACATAGCAAAATCAGTGGGGACACGTAGATCTCCAGCCTGCCATGCACAGGGTGTGACTGCTTTGCCTTGAAAAGATACCTGTAACAAATGAAGTAGTTTTCCTTCACGAGCGTATGCTTTCTGCTTTAATTTTTTGTGAGCAGTATTTTATATTTTCACATATATCCAGAGGCACACTTTAAAAGTCCCTTGGAAAAATGACACACATACTTTATTTCAGACTCAGTAATTTTGTGTCATGCTATACAGAAACTTCAGTACTTTATAGCAACCGTATTTCTCTGGATGCATTTACCATCACTATTAGTAGGCTAGAGAAAGAAGAGTGAAGAAAGCTGGCAGGTGTAAGGTTAAGAGGAACACATTTCAGAAAGTCTTTTTCAGACTACCAAGCAAAGTTGTTATATGAACCCTACTCTTCAGGCTAAAACAGGCAGCATGAAAAAATTTCTCTCCTTTCTCCTCCAACATCTCCCAAATAGCCCATTGTGATAATTACTGTCTTCTGTCTTTAGCCATATGGTCAGAGAGCTCTGACATAGGGCAGCAGATTAATTTTAGATCTGTCTACTCCGTCCTATCCAACAGCTCATAAAAAGTAAAGTTTCCTTTGAAAGCTCTTGTGCTCCCCAGCTCTCAGGCAGCTTTAGGAGGCAATATAACAAAAAGGGCTGGGAGCACCTGTACTATTTCAGCAGTGATTGAGCAAGGTTTTTGGATAAGCTGTTTAACTCACAACAAGGAACATGCCCTAAACCAAACCAAAGTCCCTAGGCTTAGCCTGATTCTCCCTGTAAACTGATCACACAACCAGACAGCCACCCGGCGTCATCCAACCCGGGTGGCAGCACAGGTTTCCTGCTGCAGCCAGAGCCTAACAGCAGTGCCAGAGGGAGCTGGAGCAGGCAAGCCTGTGGTATTCACACAGCAGTTAATTTATTATCTGCTGGGCACACACACGACTGCGACTGCAAATAATAGACACTGCTGGCATCACGAGGGAGAATCGACTCCTAAAACTGCTCTTGCCTACTGATCTCGCTGTATCCCATGTACCTCTGCTGGTCTCCATCATATCCTGCTTAAGCACTTTGCAGTCATTATGGGCTTTATTCTCCACCACTTCTCACCTTGTGCAGTCATTTGCACCTGTGTAAAGTGGCTGCAAAATGAGTTTACATGCACTTTGCACAGGTGTAAATGATTACACACCCATGGAAGCTAAGACTATATTGAAGCTGCTCTGGCCAGAAATGGCATCTCTGTTGAAGCATAAAGAATCTGTAGAGGGGAGGTGATACAGTTACTCAGTAGGGGAGAATAATGAATGTCCCACGGAGAGAGTATCCTTTGTTTTAGCATGAGCTTGCCGCATCTTACAGCACACAATAGTTCTCAGAGGCACAAAGGGAATACGCAAGTTTGTATTTGATTTTTTTAAAAGTAAATCTGACGTGGTGTTTTGTTACAGGGGAAGAGAGGCGAAGATGAAAATAAAAGAGATTATTGAAAGAATTTTAGTGGCTTGAAAGAATTTCTAGGTAACACAGTTACTGCTATCATGCAGATGTGCATCAACTCATTTTGGACAAGGGCAGGTTCCTGCCTTGTGTCTGTTAGTGCTACAGAAAACAGGGTTTGACAGTTCTTTTTGATGGGGAAAAAAAATTGGGTGGGAGTTCTATCAGCAATCAGTTTATTTTATAATGGAGATAAATTGGTTTGAGGGAATTTGACATGGAGTTATATAGGTGAAGAGCATCTTTTAAAGACAATGTTATATATAAGTCTGCTGAATACTTGCATGCAAAGTTTATGTATGTTAATGATACTCTCAAAAGGTTTAAGAAAGAAATAGGACTATTACTTTTTAACCTGAGTGGTTGCAACTCACAATCCTGCAGGTGGGATCTGTTACAAAGAGAAATTGCTCACTAAATAATATGGGATTTAGGCTACAAACTCTTTATTCATAGTGACCATCCAAAGTTTTTTCTCCTCAACACAGGAAGAATTAAAGAGCAAGGGGTCATCATTCTGCTCATAGCTCCTTGTCCTTTTTGCAGGACATTTGGTCAAAGAATTTTTCTTTTTTTTTTTAACTTTCCACCAAGCTTGTTGGGTCAAGATATTGAATTTCTTGCTCTTCTGCTATATGCTGTCCATACTTCAGACACCCAAGTTTTACGAATCAGACCAAGGGAGACAGATCTTTCCACAGACACATGTAGTGTTGTCCGTGGTTCATATTGAGGCTGTTCAAGTTGAGTTCTACAAAAATAGTTCCTTCCAGTTAAAAGATAGTAGCTATATTAGCTATATTTAATCCTTTAAAAGCACCTTTGCATCATTCTCACCAATGTCATGAGAATGTCTACTACAGTAGCAGGAGTCTAAAGTATATCTCCTACACAAACAGAAAAATGGCATCTACCACAATTGTATTTTAAGTATAATTAAATACTGAATTATTACATAATTATGCAATTCCCTCTTTTCAGAGTATTTTCACTTTGCTCCTCCACAGTTGTTTTATTCCCATCTAAGCAGACTTGAAAATGTACAAATAAAACTTCTACCCCAGCGAGTGCTTCCATAATACAATAAATCATCTCAGAGGCCTGAAACTTCTGCTGCGATCAGGACACTTTCAAACTACTTAGGTTACTGCAGCAATACTGTCTCTAAACTAGGAGTTCAGCATCTCTTAACATCTGTTTTCTCTATAAAAGGCATTTTAATATCCAGAAAAGTAAACTATGAATGGTCATAAGGGCCTTTGTAACTGCACAAATGCTAAATTATGTTCTGGTGCCAATTGCAATGGTTTTCTGCCGCAATCTCACCAAAGCTAGCCGATGTTGTGCAGTATCTGTAAGCTTAGAAGTAAACTTCTTGTTAGGAACCGAAGTCCTGAACCTGGACATCTAGGAGGAGCAGCTGTTTCAGGACAGCTCCACTGTCACTGTGTCAGCAGAAACTCTCCTTTGTTACCAATTGCCCCAAACAAACTGCTTTTTCATTAGGAAATACTCCCTTTCTTGGGAGTTTTATTGAAGCCTCATAGACTTAGGCTTGTCTCAGGCCATCTGTAAAGCCACTAGGTAGAGACCATGGCTTTTGATGTGTGCAGCAGAACTGCCCTACTGAGGAGCCAGGGGGGTGGGGGCCTCATATGGCCATATGGCTCCATCACCATAAGACCAGTGTGCCAGTGTCATGTTGAGATGCTTAAAAGCAGTTTGACTGTGCCTCTGCAGGGCACAGCAGTGAAGCAGCCTCATTTAGTGGCCACTGAGGGCTTCATTCTGCCACTGTGAAGCAGATACTGAGGTCCACAGCTGTTTGCCAGATCCAGAGAGGCAGGGGTCCTTGTAGCCTTGAACAGGATGTGAGGCTGCCCTCCTTCCTCTGAACAACCAGTGATGCCCAACGTGATGTGAGAACTCAGTCTCACCTTCTTGAAATTCCCAGCTGCCTAGGATATCTCTTGTACTTGGCTTCAGTTTTAAGAAGTGACTCTGTGACCACCTCTCTAGTTCTGTGCTGCTTTGGCAGTGAGGAGGGGACAACTTCAGAAGCCTCAGCAGCAGGGGTTTGTACACCATTCCCAGCACCAAACACCAAGCTCCCCACCTTTGTTTTCACTCTTCTTTCTCTGCTAGTCTTCATCTGTATATTTGCTACATCTGTGCTACTAGTTGTACTACTGTTGAGCTTTCTGGGCCTCATTCTCCTTTCCCCCCTTTTGTTTGCTCCTCATTAGAAATGTCTAGCACACAAGGGGGAACAGATTCCTTCTTCTCAAATATCAATGAGCAGCTAAAATCCCTTTGAGATCGTAGGTCTCAAAACCAGTTTCAGCCCGTGGGAAGTTATTTCTTTGTCTGAAAATCTCCCATGGTATGTCACTTATAATGGTGCCATTCCCTGCTCTCTGCAAACCAGTTGTCTACATGTCATTTTACTCACCTGCGACCCATATTTTTATAGAATTTTCACAAGCAAGGTTTGTAAGACATGGTTTCCTGGCTCTTACTCAGCTATTAGGCATAATGAAATCCAAACTGTTTATTAGCTCATCCACTATCTTGATTACCCAGAAATTTAGCTCAAATTCCAGATGTCAAATTTGCAAACCCAGTTTTCCCAACTGTTGGACAAATGCATGTTTCCCTGTCACTGTCTCCATTTGAGACCAATTAGTTGGTTCACTTTTGGACAGTCTACCCTTTACTGTTTTTAGCATGTCTGGTCTATTAATGGTTATCCTTTAGGCATTGTCCACTTTTTCCATGCATTTCCGAGATACCAACAGATGATTTGTAACCAGTCTCCTCCTTTTGTTGTTCAGATGTAGGATCTGAACAAAAACCTGGGGCCTCATTTGTGTACTTCTGGGCTTCACTGACATAATGTGGTGTCCTTGCAACTCTACAACTGGGAAAGAGGCTTTTTACTAGGCTCTGGTGATGTTTTCTTCTGGTCCAGACTCCTACTATAACAAGCTGACATTTTATAGCAAACTTTTTCACTGTACCAGCACTTAACTGCTTTCTTTAGTTTTTGCATTATTGCCAACTTCTCTTGTTTTACAAACCAAATCTATCACTTTTTCTAATTGTTCCAAAATGCTACAGACCAGACTAGAGTCACCTTTTCCATGTGACATATCTGTGCTTGTGGGGTTCCTGGCAATAATGTCCATCTTGCTAGCAGCTGCTTCCTTTCCTAATTGGCTGCTGCACAGAAAAACTCAAATGATGGGGCAAATTCCCCAAGACCTTGGGGTGTCTGATTTCCTTTTGCTGATCTGGTCCTGAAAGTTGAAGTCCAGCAAAATGTGTATAAGTTGTTCCACTGCCCATTTATCCTGGGAGTCCTTGTTTGCAGCAGATTATGCCAAGAACTGGTCTTGTCTGGTCCTCAGCCAGGCCAGAGGATTCAACTTTCCCCTTGCTGCTAATTTTTTGATCTGGCTCTTTCTATCTGATGGCTGCCTGTGCACCACATCTCAACAGCTCCTGCAAACTTGGAGCACTCGGTTGTCTGTCTTGGGCTGCTCTGTAGGACAGACAGAGCTGGCTTGTGCAGGCTGCCTGCTGGAAACCTCTCCCATTCCTCCTACTAGCCACTCACTTGGGTGAGACACTGAGCAGAGCCAAGAAGCCTGTTAAGGAGTTTTCTCTCAAAGAAATCAAGTTTTGCATTATTTGAACTGGACAATCTCTTTTCTCCCTGATTGGCCTCTGAGGGTTACAAATGGAGTAGAAAATAGTTTTACTGAGGCCATTTGGCTAACCCACTTGTGCAGCCAGGTGGCTGTCTGAGGTCTGCTCTAACCTCTGCCTCTTTCATTGCTTTCTCAACACACTTTCTGAGGTCTTTCATTCCTTACTGCTGCTCGTGTCTGTTAGCAGCCTTTGGGTTGTCAAGGCACCCTTGAGTCTCCCTGGATCCATGGAAATCCTCCTCGTTCAGAGCAGACAGGTCTCTGCTTCCAACTATGGGGCTTCCCAGTCTGGCGAGACACTGTGCAGCTGTTGCTCCAAAAGCAGTTCCATCTCCACCTACAAGTCATCTCTCCACCATTACCAAGAGATTTCTGGATGCTTCTTCCTTTTTTATGTGATGTCTTCTCCCTTAACGATGCCTCGTGCTGCTGGCTCTAGGTCAGTGGAGTCCTTTTTCCTGGGGGAAGCTGAATGAGTTCAAATGTACTGAGGGTTGTCCCAGTCCTTTCCCAGCACCAGGCCAGCAGCACAGGTAACAATGACATGCTGACACGCAACAGCTCTGTCTCACTGCCATGAGTGGAGGGATAGAGGAGCACTGGGGAGAGGAGGAGGCAGAAACACCATGGAGGGTGAGATGGAAGGACAGAGGTAGAGCAAGGACTCTGGTTACCTGCAGGCTCTGCAGGATGCAGATGTAGCCTGTGAGCCCCATGATTCCCACTTGGCTTTCAGATTTGCTTCTGCCATGGTTGATTTTGAAGGCATCTCCATTGCCCTATCTCTCTTGACCCTGTGCACATACATCTCAGTTTCTCTTCCTGGAGCCTGACTCTTGCTCCTGATATGCACAACAATGCTTCACACCCCAGGTCACTCACCAAAATTCAGAGTGCTGTGGGCTGTGTTGCTTAGGAGGTAGAGGTGATGATAGCATCAGGCTTCTTTTATTATGACCCTCTGTCTACAAGGAATGTGCACTATGCAGTGTCCCCAGACACAGGAGGAATTAGGAGCTGATTTTTCAGGTTACAATTGCCTTCTAATCAGTTTAACCAGAATCTCTCTTTTCCCCCACCCTGCCTCTGTTCTTGGAGCCATAATCTTGATGTCTCTTTAGGCCCTGTCCTTAGCTTCTCTCACCTGCTCTGCCTTCTTTTCCATAAACACAAAAAATAATAACCAGTGAAATGAGACACTTGTAAGTAAAGGTTATTTCCTTATATTATTTCTGCAGGAATGCATGTCTCTGCATAGAGGCCATTTCTTTGCTTTTTGTGATTACACAAAGCATCTTGAAGGCCTTTGTCTCTTGTATTTATCCCCAAGGAATAGTGGCTCCTACAGGCCCCCTTGACTCCTATGAGGACAATCTCAGTGCTCTCCTGGCTGTGCAATTGGCATCTCACTTTAAAGAAATGGCAGGGTTGTGTTATTGTAGGTTACAGCCATTTAGACTCAGTGTCACTAATTTGCTTTACCACTAACTAAAAGGGCACAAGATTACTGCACAGTCAGGTGTTTTCATGGTGGCCTTAGTCTAGCCCAGTTAGTTTGCTATCTGCAGACAAACTGCTGCCCTAGCTGAGAACTGGCTTGGGATGATGAACAAAAAGTTACAGTAATGTGTAGGTCTTGGAGAAGGAGTACCCTCTTCTGCCTGTCTGAGATGGATTAGCACATCACCATCCAAAAGGCAGCTCAGAGGCTTCTTGTGCCTACTGTGGGCAGCAAATGGAGCCTTCAGCCTCAAGAACAGTCTATCAAGGTATTTCTGCCGGTGATAAATTCAATCATTAGCAAAAAGGTACTCACTGGAGACCTGTTCAAGTGTGATGCAAAGTAGCATGGAGGGGGGAAGAGGAGTAGAGTGGCTGGATCAAAGCTCTGACTTCGTAATTCAAATGGAATGAGCTCAAATCTTTTGAAAGTTACTCATTTGAAAACATTTCTGCTAACTTTTTCCTCACATCAATTTGCTTATAGATTAATTTTCATAAGCTTTCCATGGGGGGAAAATTGATAATGTGACCCAAAATATTTCTTTCCCAAAAATGTCCAAATTACAGTGGAAAAAAACAGTTCAGCCACATAAAGATGTGATAGTTATAAAAGCAATGTGAGGGACTTGCACAACTCTCCACCTGCAGCAGCTAATTAAGAAGCAGTGGCTGAAGCCAGGTCTTTCCCCTTGCTCGGAAAGGACTGCTTCCTGTCCTCTGGCACGGCAAGAATTGGGGTTTGCTTCTGTGATTATCTACTACCTCCAGCAGACTGTCAGCATGGGAGAGACTCAAAGCCCTTTCCCAGCAATGATTGCTCTTTTTTGGAGGCAACAAGTAATTGCAGAATTAAGTCCTAATTCTGTTTTTCTTATAAGGTTGCAGATAGGTGAGTGATCAAAGGAGCTGAGTCTTAGGAAAGGGTTAGGTATTTACACAGTCAAATAAACTGTATAAAAAACCCACACCAGTGCTGCTGTGTTAGGTTTTCTACTTCCATGTGGAGGGACAAAGACAAAGCAGCTTGTCCTTGGCCATGGATCTCCTGTGGCTCAGTTCTTGTATCACAGCAACAGTGTCCAAGGTTTCACAGAATCATAGAATGGTTTGGGTTGGAAGGGACCTTAAAGTTCATTTAGCTCAAAGCCTCCTGCCATGGTCAGGAACACCTTCCACGAGACCAGGTTACTGAATGCCCCATACACCTTGTCCTTGAACACTTCTAAGGATCGGGCATCCACAACTTCTCTGGGCAAGCTATTCCAGTGCCTCACTACCCTCACAGTAAAGATTTTCTTCTTAGTACCTAATCTAAACCTACTCTCCTTCAGCTTAAGGACATTCTCCCTTGTCCTATTACTACACAGCTTTGTAAAAAGTCTCTCTATGCCCTTCTTGCAGGGCCCCCTTTAGGTACTAGAAGGCTGCTATAAAGTCTCCCCAGAGCCTTCTCTTCTCCAGGCTGAACAAATCCAACTCTCTCAGCCTTTCCTCATAGGAGAGGTGATCCATTACTCTAATCATCTTTGTGGCCTCCTCTGGACTCGCTCCAACAGGTCTGGGTCCTTCTTATGTTTGGGACCCCAGAGCTGGATAAGGCACTCCAGGTGGGGTCTCACAAGAGTGGAGCAGAGGGGCAGAATCACCTCCCTCCGCCTGTTGGCTGTGATTGTTTTGATGCAGCCCAGGACACGAATGACTTTCTGGGCTGCAAATGCACACTGACAGCTCAGTCCAGCCTCTCATTCACAGGCATACCCAAGTCCTCTCCCCGTTCTCCACTCAGCCTGTATTTGTGCTTGGGATTGCCCCGACCCAGGTACAAGACCTTAGGGATCCATAGGATATCACATACCACAGAAGTTTTGATGTCTCTGGGCATTGTCAATGGTCACCTCTCACTGACTCATCTCCACCCTTTGCTGCCTCTCTGTGCCCTGCCTACTCCACTGTGTTCATACCCCGGGACTCCCCAGGGTCAGGCAGGCTGGAGAGGATGCTAAAAGATGTTACATGGTAGGCTATTAGGCTGAACCTGAGTAATGTCTCACAGAGACAGCTTCAGCATCTGGTCTCAGAGCTAAGTGTCAGGTCTATTGCCAGCCTCTGCCTGGCAGCAAGAGAAAGCCTAGTGACAGCTTCCTCCTTTATGTCTGGAGGTTGAGCCTCAAGTTCACCACATACCCCTGAACTTAGACAGAGAAATTATTTCTTGAAAGCTCCAACTCAGCTGCCACAATTGTGCATTAAACCAGTTGTCCTTTCTGGTTACTGTGGTTCCAGTGTGCAGCACTAGTGCAGGTTTGTTCTTCACTGTCTGCAGGTGCTGTCCTAGAGCCTTCTGTGCCTTGCACAAAACCAGGCATGACCTCTGCCCAAAGGAATTCCACCAGGCAACGAGATGTCTAGCTCCTAGAAAATCACCTGCAATTATTCACACCCTTGAAATTGCAGGAGCAAAATGAGAGCCTGCTTTTCAAAATCAAGTCCATTATGTGTCTGCAAAGTATATAATCTCCACATAATTCATCAACACCATTAATCTAAACTCCTAGGTACTGAGCTCAATGGCGCATGTGTTTTCCATGTGTGTGTAATATCAAACAAACCTGTGTTTAACTTGTCAGAATATAATCAACTTCCATTAATTACTTCAGTATGAAGTCTCCAGTACCAATGGTTCTCCATACAATCACTCAAAAAGCTTTTATTGGGGAGCTAAACAGCTCAATAACACTAATTAATTGTGTTTCTTGGACAACTGAGATAGTATAAGTGGAAAGGTGGTTTTGGTACATTTCCCACCACATTGATTTTCACATTTCTGGAACGCATTTCCCCATAATAGTCATTAGTGCACAGAGAGAAGAGTTGGAAAGGTGCGGTAGAAGCACGGCATTCCTAAAATATGATTTGAGATTTGTACTGGATCTGTACTGTTTGCCAGAAATTCTAACTCTGGCAAATAACTTAGCCTTTCTAGGCTGTTTGCCCAATAGGCTGAGTGAAAAAAACAGCAAACTTAAAAATCTGCCAATATTTATGTACCAGTGTGTGATTCAATTGTTTTATTGTAGAGTAAAAGTGACACAAGAAAAAGAGGTGGACGACGGAAATCCCAAACAAGTTTGGGGGAAAAATATGAAGCATTTGAATGTCAGTGTTAAAGAATTTTAAGACCTTTAATTAAACCACCCCAAAATTCACAAGTTCAACAAAACCAAAACAAGAAAGAGCGCAATTGCTCTCTTGGGGTTTCAGGGCTTTACTTCTACACATATTTTTCTAATTCCACGTAGAGGAGCAAAGAATGTGCTTTTCCCACCTGAGAAGTGTTGTTTGGTGATTCATGAAGCTTTCTCCCTTGTCTGAAGCAGAGGTTTCTCAGTTACATGCCCCAGGGTTGCACTGCTGCACGCTGGTAGAGAACTGGCTGGGAGGGGCATTGCCATTAGGGAGGTTGTGAGACCTGGGGAACATTTGGGATTATCAGGATATTACTTGGTGCCGTGTGTGTATGAATTTATATATCAGGAGTAAATGAATTGTTGTTCTCAATGGCACAGAAAAATAAATAAAAAACTTCTCTCGGCAGGATTGTGAATGCTGGTTGTGGGTTTAGATTCATGTTTCAAGGCTCCAGCCACTACTGGGTTTTATGTTTGCAGGTCTTCTCTGCAGTTCCAGTGCTATCTCAAAAGCACCATCTTTTTGTCTACACAAATAGAAGCACTCAAAATGCAAATCTGCTTATGCACAAGCTCATCGATTTTGCCTTAGAAGTGCTGGCTCCCCCCTCAACATAAAATACAAATTCTCCTCAATGGAAACGTGTGGCACAGTCAATGCCTTAGTAAATCAAGACCAAAGTTTGCTTAATCCCTACAAGATTATTCTTATTCAGTAGCTGCTGCTTCTTTAGTAGTAAAAGTTGTCACAAAGAAGCCACCATTTAGTCCTGTGCCCCATTGACCCAAGCCCCGTAAAAGTCAACTCATCCCTGTAAAAGCTTCATTTACTATGTGTCAGGGATGTGTTAGGAAGTGCAAGGAGGGAGAGAGAAAAGTCAAAGACAAATGTATTGTGATAGCTTAGGACTTTACATTTTCCCTTGGTCTAAAGCGTAGAGTTAATTCCAACCTGCAATTAACTGAGGAATGAAGTCTGTATTTTAATTCTTTTTGAAGAAAATAATAAGATAATCAGTGAGAATGATTATCAGAAACTGGAACATCTACTGCTGTGTTGCTTTTGCTGGTAACTTGAAAAATAGGTGGTCTGGCAATTCTAAGAAATAGGGGGAAATCATGTCTCTACATACAATTAGACTGTAATTTCTTAAAAGACCAGTTATAATTCTTGACGTTTCATGCTTTTTCATTCTGACTGTGGAGTTAATACTACATTCTCCAGGCAGACCTCTCAAAAACCATTTGATAAAAAGTTGCTGCCAAGAGACAGACAACAGTATCAGTATTATGCATTGCTCCTGCAAGGATCTCATGAGACTGCCATTTCCTTAAGTAAGTATGTTTTCACAAGTCAGTTTTTGCAACTCTTTTTAAAGGAGCAGAATCTTAATACAAGAAAATAAATGTTGATCTAAATAAAGAACTAGACTTGTAGTCTCCCTGAAATATTGGTAAGTGACAATCAGGGTCTCTTTAATCCCTGACACCAGGTGAAGGTAGAGGGGGAATTCATGTTCAGTCTCTAACAGGTTATGTTGGTCAGATCTTTCAGGTTTAGGACATTTAACTGTTTTCCATCCTCAAGTGATCAGTAGTTTAATTCAGTAACCAGCTCCCATTAGCAGATATTCCTCTTTCCTAACTTGAGAGCCAAAGCCTATTTCTATCGTGCTGTACTTGGATCCATTTCAGGTTTCATCATCCTCCTGAACATTTCTGTCCAGATACGCGAGTTCTTCACATCCAGAATAGCTCATTCAGCACACACAAACAGCCGGACTGTCAGTCTTGGTGGTGAACACCTTGTGAATCACGTAGCTGGCAGAGAAAGGGGGTTGAATTTGCTATAGTCACTGGATTTGATACAATGGTAATAAAATTCCTATATTTTTTGTATCAAAAGTAACTTTGTCTCTCTTTGGCTAATGGAATTGCCCATGCTTGCAAGAAAAAAAAAAATCTTATCGTAGTGAATGTATGCAAGGCAAATTCTGATTTACTTTTCCCTTTTCTATTTCTGGCTCAGTCTCAATCTTTGTATATAGCTTAACTTTGCTTTACCTCCTATTCCTAGTTTCCCTAGTTTTTTCCCTATCCCCTAGTTTCTTTCTGAAGTGAGCTGCTCATATCTAGAAATGTATTCAAAATGTCCCTTTGAGTCAATATACCAAGTCTTTACATTCCCAGCAGAGCTTTCCTTCTGAATGATCTGTCTTGTCACATAAGGAACATTCCTGATGTTTTTTCACAGGCCCTGCCAGTCTGTGCACACTCGCAGAGCAACTCTGGGGATTCTCCAGCAGCAATTTTCTTGGCTTTGTGGCACAGAGTGTGAATCCCTGCTCAGACGACAGGCATTTGTTTTCCTGTTAGTTAGCAGCAGTGACCGCGAAGCAGCCTGTCAAAAGGGTGTCAGTTAACATGTTCAGCAACCCCTCCTGAAGCTTGAGGCAAACTGTGAAATAATTTCTTCCCCTATTGGCATCTTTTGTGAAACTAGAATTCCTCAGCCTTCACCAGATGCTCTGGAACAAGTGTTATTTGAAGCAGCTTATAGGATCTGTTCCTGTGTTTTTCTTTGTGGTCTGTCTGCCTGTGTCAGGCTCCAGAAAACAGTGAAAACATTCAGTCTCCCATGACACTGAATAGAGGGAATATGGGCTAATCCTGCAACACAGCCTTCAGAAAGCTCTGTGCAGGAACTCCAGGTTCTGCTCAAAACAAACATACCTTCTGGAGGGTTTCTGCCCAAGTATTTTCTATGGAGGCCAAAAGCACTTACAGATCCTTCAGGAGCTGTTCCATTGCACCTAACTGGAAATTTCCTTGCTTTTTACTTCTGGCAATTTGGACTTTCATGTTAAATGTACATCCCTCTCTGTCAGCTTCCATGTTTTTCAAGTCTGTTGTCTTCCATCTGGGAGCCACCTTTGTCCTTTATGTTAGACTCTGAAAGGCTGTGAAAGTTAAACAGCCTCCGATGGATGGCTGCCCGGTCTCCTTTGCTGGCTGCCTCGTGGGATCAGAACTCACTGTCCTTCCCCTCCACTCTTACGCCTGGAATGTAAACACACCTCACAAAAACAGAGGAATAAACCAGCTGCTATTCACTCTTTTAACCATCTATTGAGCAACAGACCTTTATGCCATGTTTATAAGGCAGACTGCTGAAATGGAAAATCGGGGTGGAGAGGCGACCTCGAGAGGCCATCCTGCCTCAAAGTAGGATCAATTACACCTATTTAATTCCTGATTAATATGTCTCTAACTTGTTCTTAAAAAAGGCCTAAATGATGGAAAGTCTGCCACCCACAGAGACAATCTCTTCCAGTACTTCCCTATCTGATCCCCCTTCTTCTGTTGGCATGTTCTATCCAAGAACTCACCTACCACCTCCTTTGCTGCAATTAAAACCCATTATTACTCAACTGTACTATGGTACAAAGAATGGATTATTCTCTTTGTGTCTCTGCTGACCACATATACCTGAAGATCATTATCTTTACTACACTTAACAACTCCAGATCAATCAGTTTTCCCTTCCAGAACGTGTTTGCTCCTAATCTAACAACTGGGTGCCAGCTAAGTTGATCCTTATCCCTTGTAACTGCTGCCCCAACAGAGCTCAACCAAGCAGAAGACATTCACTTACATTTCATATAGTACAACACCAACATATACAACCCAGTGTGTAATTTCTTTTTTCACAATAACAGAATGGTTTTGGATCGTCTCCACCTTGCGATCAGTCTTCATCTTCTGCAAGAACTCCCAGCTACCCTACCATGCTCTGTGCAGTCCATCCCTTTTGTTCACAGGTCCTTGCCATACAGTTAGTTGCTGAATTCTGTTATTTTTCAGGCCATTTCTCCAATGAATCAAGGCAACTTTGAATTCTAACCCTGGCCTCTGAAATACTTACAAGGAACACCAAGCTGACAACAAAAAGTGTAACAGGATTCTACACTGCAAGAGCTTTGCTTTTTCCTGCCCAAGACCACCGTGGAGAACAGTGGAGGCAGTGGGAGCACACCCCAGCAGCAGCCACCAGAGGCCTTTTCCAGGCTATATGACCTGTAGGAACTGGTTGTATAAAGCTAATAGCACATACTGTACAGCTGGGGAACCTTTCCTTTATTACTTCAGACAAGCTATTGATGAAAATACCGAACACAAGCCACCAAGGACAGACTTCAGTGGAAGTCCTTGATGGATACTTCCATTTTGACAGAGTTCCTAATAACTTCTCTGAGTTTTCCACTTGTTTTATACACTCTCAATGGTAATTTAAGCTCCATGATATTTCCTCTGCATATTTATAAGATAGTCATATAAGATGTTGCCAAAGCCTCAGTAGAGTCCCAGTAGCTGTCTGATCTACTGCAAATCTTCCACACACACAGTTTGCTCTACTGTCACAGAAGCAAATCAAATTGGTTTATGTGATTTCTTTATAAGAAGTCCATGCTGACACTTACCGTACCTTCTTGCCTTATGCACAGCTTGACTGGCTGTTCCTGCAGACCCCTGAGATGTCAGCCAACTGTCTGTACTTCCCCAACTTGACCCTCATATGGAGGGGCAGCACATGTTTTGGAGGATCAATGGACATCCTTGTATAGTGCAAACAGCCAGATATGGGGCTGTTTATCCTGCCCTAGAGGTTCAAGAGCAGCTGTGTCTCTTACTGCACTGCTATTATGAGGAAGGTGTGGCCAGGATCGGGGCACAGGTGAGCCTCAAGTGTTTGTTCTGGTGGTTTCCTGGTTGATCTGCAGGGACTGAAGAAGTGGGTGAAACACAGATGAAGGTGATGTGGCTGCATCTTAGAGCACTTTGCCCTCCTGTCTGGGTCAGTGCAGCAATGCCTCAGGCTAGAGTGATGCTGAATCACCAGCACCTGAGGGCTCAGTGTGTCTCTGAGCTGCAGCTTCTCAGAAGTATACTTCCTACCTGAGCAATGGGAGCCATCAAAACAAACTACTGAAAGCAAGACATCGAAGTACTTTGCCAGAATTCTCAGTACAAGGTGAAAAGTGGAGTCTCTGGGAACTTACAAGCTCAAGTGGAAACCAGTATCAAAGCTCCATTGGTTCTGATGAAAGGAGAATTCAGCCCAGGGGCTATGACATTTAAGACTTCACAGATGAAAAAATAATGACTCCTCCTGGTTCTACATGGGACTGGTTTTCTTTTCATTCTCATAGAACAGGCTAAAAAATTTACACTTGGCCTTTGATTTCCATGCTACTATTTTGTTGCTCTTAAGGGAATGCAGTAAGAAGTAGCTCAGTATTAGTTTACATAATAATGTTTCCACATGCCTGTATTTAATTTCTAGTTGTAAATCCAGGTTCTACCAAATCCCACTCTCATGCTGGTACATGTTCTTGTGAAACAGATATAGGGAATATTTGATGTTATAAATTGGGTATAGAGTTCCCACCCCAGCTGCCCACTAGAAAATCTCAAAAAAACCTGCAACCTTGTTGTATTTTTGTTCCTGAAGAGGAATGATTGATACTTCTTAGAAGATGTTTGATACTGACTGCATTATACAGCAATACCTATATAGTTGTTTTCATAGTAAACACTTGTTGCAAGTAGCCTTGTTTGAGACAGCAGTAAGAGAGATGTGGTTTTCCAGGAACTCAGACCGTAAAGGAAAAGCTTTTAAATAAAAAGGTGAAAGGAGGTGGATAAATATAACTTCTGTGTAACACTTCACATACTTCAAAGTGACAAAAGTACCAGACTTTCCAACTTAGTCTCTTCCAATTTGGCCCTGGGCATGACCTGATGGGGTTCTGCCAGTCTGGGCAGGCTACTCTCAAGAAGACCTTTCTGCTGTCCACCTACAGACACCCTTCTCAGCAGACGTCAGCTTAAGGACTGTACTCAGGGGTTTAAAAGACTAGAAATTACTATGATTTTCTCTGCTTTACATCTTGAAGCATGGTCAGACACTATTGGCTGTCTGTTGGGGTTTTTTTTCTCACTTTTTTTGCGTGTGGTTTCACTGCCAGTGAAAGGTTGGTGCAAATCTTGGAGCACTCTTGAGTTTTCTGGTTGCCATTACACCGCTCACCTAGAAATACACTTATTCCTGTTGCAGTCTTTAGGAGATGCGAATGCCTTCTTCAGACTGATGCCCTTACTTTTTCTTTCTTCCTCTATTATTTCTAATCAACATGCATGAATGAACATCACAAGGGTTCTTCCATTACCACAGTGGGTGTCTGCTCTCCAAGGCTGAGAAGTACTATCAAATGCTGTGCTCACTATCTTAATTTTCTGTCTGAATGCAAATTCCTTTCAATATCCCAGACAGAAGCAAAAGTCTCACAGTTTCTCTTAAACCTGATGTTTTTTGAAAGCAACAGGACACTGGTACAAAGGTGACCTACAGCAAAAGCAGCATTGTGCTTGCTGAAATGATTCGGCATAAAACTAGTACTCTCAAAATGAATTACTGAGATACAGACTTTATCTCCACAGGTCACCACGCAAAAGTGCTCGCATTTTCAAGACACTGAGCATTAAAAGTTCTTTCATGTAACTCTGGAGGGTGTATTTTACCACCCTGTCTTTCTTTTTGAGATGGTGAACCCCTTTTTTGCTGTTTTAAAATGGGTCATATTGATACATAAACAGATTAATATAAATAGTCAAAAGGACATTTTTAAAAAATCAGTAATCTGGAAACCTCAATATTTTTGTAAGTTTCAATGACTTCTGTTTTGGTGTTGATATCAACCCTTTTTACTATAATTATCTTACATTTTAGACAACAAAAGTAAATCTTAAAAACTAGATTTCTTCATAAAAAAAAAAAAAAAATTGGGGATTTGATCATCTCCAAGCTTTCTTAAAAGAAATCCAAAGAAATTAAACACAAAATGTTTCAAATTTGCTGACCTGGCATCTAATTCACAAAGATGTAGCTGAAATACTGCTGACCATTTTTCATGACTACACTGGCTGCCACTGAGCACTTGGAACATTTTAAAATCCGGCCACATATTTTGTGGCCGTTTCACAAGATTCCCAAAGTTAAGATTCCCATTTTAAGAGCGGCCTAAAGCAATTACTTAAGTTATACACTCTCAGTCCTTCCTATGAATAGAATTTTTCTCTGTATATAAAGAGAGCAAACATGAATAGGAAATCTACCATTGAAAGGAGCCCATCTGTGCAGTCCAGGGAAGGCACTGGAGACCCCAGTGTGGTGCCTGTTGGTTTCTTGGTCCTCTCCCACCAGCACAGCACAGGGTGGGGTTGTCCCATGTTGCACGACTTACAGATTTCTTCTGATTGTGATGAGTACATTCTTTCCAGTTCTCAGGCCTGGTAGAAAAATTCTTGAAAAGGTGCAAGAAAGGAGCTTAAAACCTCTTAGAATGCAGATTCTCATCCTCACACTAGTCAGTATTAAGAAGGGCCGGCAGCCTTGTTGAAAGTTCTCAAGTCACAGGGTAATGAAACACATTATCTTACGCCTCAACTAGTAGATCCATAAATTCCTGGACAGCAAGGAGTCTTTCTTAAAGATGCATTTCATGCTTCCTACGTGCTTCAGTGTGCTCCTCAGTTGATGTTGCAAAGGAAGGCAGGTAGTGGTGGCCTGAGTGCACTAAGTCTCTTTGTGGTTTTGATCCTAATGGCTTGTTTCTTGAGAGCATGGTTTATCTTTCCCAACTTTATCTGCGTCAGATTTAGGCATCTGGTCTCAATAGCTCATTCTCCTGCTGCAGTCAGAGAAGAGATGGAAGTGCTGCAGATGGTGATGCCTGCTCTAGGACATGCAACCGAGATGAAATTTTAAATTATGCTTAACATCAGATACCTACAACTCTTAAAGTGCATCAAACTGAGTGTGCCACTTACAAAACTGCACTTCTCTCTCCTATCATAGCAGCAGGGTGAGACAGTGAGGGACATTTCAAGATGGGATTCCCATCCCATATTCCCTGGTGTTTAGAGCATCCCCAGCAAAGAGTCAGCTTTTCTGCATAGACCAAACTCAGGTTGAGGCTTGCCTGGGCTCACATAGGAAGCCTGTAGCAGAAAAGGGCCTGCACCCCAGTTCTTCACCAACAGTCTTTCTTATGCTCAAGATAATGTGCCTTTACTGTAAAGAAAGAAATGTCCCTAATTTGTGGTTATTTACAGCACTGTAAATCAGGCACATGCCACAAAGTACCAATAAAAATTGTTTAAAATCAGCCTTAAATAGCTAAACTCTCAACAGCAGCTCATAAAATGAGACTTGGCAGTTCTTAGGTAGTTATGGTTAAATTGACAGTCCTTTTGGGAGTTAAGATAGCCAAAAGCAGTAGTAGTTAGGAGTGAAGTGATAGATGATGGAGCTTGTTTGGTGAAGAGCCTCTATTGCACTCCTGAACGTTCATATGTTCACTGGCCCTGGACTGGGAGAAGGGAGATAGCAGACTTTGTCACTGAACACCAGCTTGAATTATGCATCTTTTGCTGGTATGGCCCTAGAAACTGCAATGTCAAGAGAATGAGCTTTGGCGTGAAGGATTCCATTGCTTCCTGTATGTAACAGGAGACTTTTCAGGCAGGAAGAATGATAGAAGGACAGTCGAGTCCAAAGCAGGCTGAAAGGAAAGTAAAGAGAATCTGCAGAAGGGACCAACACCATGAACAAAAAAAGCCCATCCATAAAGAAACCAGATCTCAACTCCTTTTAAAAAGTCAGGTGCACAAGTTATATTAGCCTCGAGCCAGGTCTAACTTCCACTGCCAATAACCACTTCCACTGCCAATAACCCAAGCTGACATAACAGCAACATTAAGGAGGCTTGGGGTTTTTTCTCTGTTGCATTAGGCATTCATGTCTCTTTTCCACTTCTTTTTTTTCCTCCTTTTTCTTTTTCCTTTTTTTTTTCCTCAAGGTACTCGTATTTTAGCCAACCACCTCCCCTCTTGTTAAACAAGAGGAGTTTCAAGATGGGGCCCAAACCTAAACACTGGCTCAGCAACCCAGCACTATGAAGCCTGTGGATTTGGGTCGCAATTCTGCTGCTAATGAGAATCAAGCACACCCGGGCACTGGCAAAGCAGCTCGTAAAACATGAGCTCGCATCCAGGCTGGATTCCTGTAGCCTCCCTTGCAGTGTGTCAATGCAGTACTTTCATGCAGTTCAGCCGTTTGTATCATGCTTCATCTCCCTTTCCTGCCCTAGCTAGCTAGGCCGGCTGGATGTTTCACCAGAACAGCTCCCAACTATCAATGTCATCCTACACGCAACAGCTCAGCCGCACAAAGCTTACTGCCCTCTTTGAAATGCTGCACCAAAGCACAGAGAAATTTGTGGTCATTGCGAACAAGTGAAGGCATTGAACAAGCAATGGCCCAAAAGCTTCACAGACATATGCACATCATGCTGAGTCCAGTCCATGCTCTGATGGGGACCTTGGTGTAGCAGCTCAGGCTTGATGACAAACTTGGTTACCCTGTTTCTGAACCAGGCCACGTTTTTGTCCAGATGCCTCAGAGTAGGCATGCAACTGTCTATACTTGGCCATGGAAACATGACTTGGCCCTTAGACCTTCAGAAATGCTTGGATTTGTTAGGTTAGGAGTCTGTAACCCTTTGAGGTGCTTTCTGATTCTCCAAGAGTCTCATAGTTTGTTCACAGTAGGACAGGAATGACAACAAGGGCCTATCATGCTTAAAGCAGTCACCGAGACCACTGAACTGGTGGTGCCCACTGAACTTCATAGCCACTTATGGAGTACTGGAGGATCTAGTATTCTCAGTCTATGCCAAATCTCTATTTTCCTGCAAATAACAGACCCAGTTTTAAGAAAGTGTGGTCACACTGAGTGGGTGCACACTTGTGTTGGAGGTTTCACAGCAGAACATGGGGTTTCACAGCAAGAAATTTTGGTATCTGTGAGAAAGTCAGCCCTGACAGAAGACAGCTGCACCCTTCCCTTTGCCACACAGAAAAGGGGCATCTGGGGCAGTGCCCAGCCCCAGGGGCAGTGACAAGCTTTGCTGTTCTGCTTTTCTCTCAGGGCAGTATCAGGATCGTGGCTCTGCCACGGTTGCTCTGAGGTCTTCAGAGTTGTTTTGAATGCAGAAATTAAAATAAGACTTGTATAGTCCTAGTAGAGTTTGATTTATAGGAGCTTTTCTGCAGCTTTGGAAAGGTGTATGACTAGATACATTTACTCTCATATTCAACCCCACACAGGGGATTCACCAGCAGATACACCCATCTTGTCCAGCCTTTGAAAGCCATGCAGGGGAATATGGCCTGGCACTTCCTCAAGACTGAAAGAAACAGAAGCAATATGGAACCTGAAGTTCTCTGGGAGGATTCGCGAAGGAGGATCTGAGCTTGGTGGCTGCAGTCCCACTACCTGGCAGTGCCTTGGTAGGGAGGATATGGTGTGCCCCACTGGCACGCTCCCTGACAGGCTCTGAGTGATTCCTCGTGTCAGTATTCACTCACTGTGGTGAAGTAGGACAGAAGGCAGTTCCCTGGTATTTCAGAGATCCCCAGGGCAGCCACAAACTCCTTCCTCTGGTGCAGGGCCACTTTTGACTAATGCAGAATGATTCCCACACTCTCTCCTATTGTTGGGGATGACACAGGGGTACAAAGTAGGACTTTCTGAGCATTAAAAGTACAGTGAATTCAAGAAGCTCATGATTATTTTTATAATCAAAACTGCTTTCTGTAATAGCACCTCACATTTGATTCTCCACTGATGGATCTTCACTGAGAGTATTGTGGATCTCCACTGATGGATAGTTTAGGTAGATAAAAATATAATTCATCAAAGCCAGAGAACATAATCAAAATCTATCAGAGTAAAGAGATAATTAAGAAACAGTTTTAAGTCCACATAGCCTTTCCCTTAGCCAAAGTTAAATCCATTCTTCCTTGCACAGAACAGAGATTTTATGAATCTTCTTTCCCTGTCTTCTCCTTCTAGCCCATAGTGGAGTGATTACTCCATGCACTTGCACGTGGGTATCCAAGTCTAGCTGTCACCCTTTGTCAAACTCCAAGTTAGAACTTAAGCCACCGTGTTATCAAATGTCCTCAAAATGCTTCACCTGACATACATATTTATACATTAGCCCACCAACAGAGGTTGCAGCTCTTGTATGGTGCTGGAAAAGGAGACTGTAATCCTGATCCCAGTGTATATTCTAACTACAGAACAGAAAATTGGAGCTCCCCTTACTCTCAGTGGTTTATAAGGGGTTGTGAGTCCTCAGCTGTTACAAATGATATGACAGAGATGATGGGAGCAGAATGAGTTCTTTTTTTATGTCAGACTCAGGTACTCTTTTTTTATGTCAGACTCAGATGCCAAGTAGCTCAGCAACATTTAGTATGTGGGTGTTTTTTCACATTCCCAACAGCAAAAGTCAGGCTGTACATATTCCCTCAGGAACTCACATATCAGCTGAATATCCAGATCTTTATTGACATCTGGGATGTCCACAGATATTACAGCAGTGTACAAAGATCACAGATCAGCAGGAAATAAAACCTGAAAGTGCTGATTGCCCACCAAACTTTATCTATCACCCTTCTTACGCAAGTGGAGCAATTTTAACTTAGGAGACCCCTTGTACTGGGTTTCTACTATGACCACTGAGCTTCTGAATGGATTGATTGCATCTCTTTCTCCACAGAGGTTCCACAGCCGAGTATCCACACAGGGTAATGTAGGCAAATAATAGTCTGTACTCCGAAAAAACCCTAAATGAGCAAACTCTTTCCCAACTGATGGACCTTCTCCAATGACTCAGGTCAGATATTAGATAGGGCTTCCCTCTGCACTCCTCCAGTGTGGAGGATTTACAAGCATCATGCCACGTTGTCATTAGCAGTCATTGCCCCAACCTCACTGCAGTCATTTTTATCAGGGATGTACTGAACCACTTCACACAACTGCACACACAAGGTGTGTTAATTGGATAACTAACATTTCTGTTCCGTCTTTGTCTGTCACATGCTTGTATCCCAGTACAGAGAAACTCTGACTATTACAGGAATCCAGAAATGCAAATGCCTAAGGACAGATAAATGAATATTTAATTCAAAACAGCAAGATGTTGTTTGCGGTTATTTATTTTACTAAAATGGTTACATATGTTGAAACAAAGAAGAGCAATAGTAATAATGTTTGTTTTTCCAATATCATAAATAATTATTGAGTTTTCATTAGCTGTTGGCTCAGCACTGATCATGACTTTTGTTATTTAAAAAAAGACACACATAATTCATTAGAATTTGTGTTTTCAGAAAACTCTAAAGCAGCAGTAGAAAAAAATAAATTAAAGGAAACAGTAACAAGAAATTAGGCCAAGTATTTCTTAAATTTAAAACCCACTTGATGTGTTTTACAGTTATTCTTGTGCTTTGATCATTTGAAAAAAGAACCATTAACAAGTTGTTTATACAATGGCTTGTCTTCTCCAGTTTTACTTCAGAGAAGTCCCCAAAAGTACCTTTTTTACATGACAAATTTTGTTGTCGTTTATACAGACAAAAACACTGAATATTTCTAACAGAAAGGTTTGTCAAAACCATGAATTTATTGTCACAAAATATTTAATACCAGAATAACTTATAATAGTATGAACAAAAGTGAAGTATTAACTCTCTGTTATTAGTTATAAACTCACATTATTATGTCAAAATCCAGTAAAGTATCAAAAATTAATGTCATGGAATCTTAGACACATAATGATGCAAGTCAGTAAAACATATACTTCAACTGTTCATACAGTCACAACATACATTTCTTGCTTGGCACTTTAAGTCAATGCAAATCAGCAATTTAGAAAACAAAGTAAAAATATATATGTACAAAATATTTTCATATCAAATCATTTTCATTGTACACTAAATAAACCCAACAATGTTGTGTTACATCAAGAAGTTTCCTAAGAAGTCACACCAAGGCTGATATTTGCAATGTATCTTGACTATTTTAGTGCAACTGAAACAGCCTCTACTTGGAAGTTAGTTTCATCATTAGCACAGTCCTGCTTCCATTGAAGTGGAAGTTCTGCCATTAAACTCAGCAGGAGCAGAACTAAAGTCTTGTCTTGTTCATTGATGGCTCACCAAAAAGAGAAACAAGGAAAGGGATAACTAGGAAAAAACCTGACAGAATACCCACAGGAAAAAATCCAAATCCTTGCAGCAATCAGCTCTTTTCCAGTTTTCTATAACCGATTCAGTATAAATTGGTTTTGGCTTTGCCACTGTTTATTCAAGCACTGTAAACCTCATTAGACTATTGTTATATGACTTAAGAATAACTTGTACACCTCCAAATAAATTTTAAAAATAAACCTGGTTTTATGCTAGTTATTACACTCAATAGCAGTCAAGTTTAGAGACATGACATTTAATACATGGTTTAGTATCTTCTTAAAATGCTTCTGCCTTAAATGCTGAGATTTTTCAATGTTCCAGTTCCCACTAGGATTCTGCCTTGGGCTTTGATAGTTTATATTATAGATTTTTCTCACTGAAATATGAAATGTCAATCAACTGTCCTCATTTATGCAGTACATACAAAATGAAAATGTTAAACCACATTAAAGGAATAAGTTCCACCATGGAAACATTTTTGAATTCCATTGCAAATAATAAATGGCACTACAGATTTGGTTTTGTACAAGAAGAAAAAAATCAATTTCACTTCTATCAAAATTTCAGTAAGTCACTAGTAAAGCTTTAAAATTATAGAAATTTGACTTGAATTTATAGCTAGTCTGGCTAACACCTTCTCAACTAGAAATCTTTAATGAGCAACATAGCTGGGTGCATATGTTCAAAAGAATCTGAACAATTAACTTATTTCCTAAATTTTTGTGTTCTAGAGTATTGCACTTTTCAAAGGAATGATTTTGGTATTTTAATATACTGCATATACAGGTAAGAAACATGCATAACAACCTCATTGTCACTTTGACAAAACATACTGTACAACTTTTATAACACTGTTGATTAAAAAAAGAGAAAATGATGTAACAATTTCATTAAGACTCATCAATTTGTACAAGTCAAACAAGCACAACTCTCCAGGGCCTTCAGCAGTAATGTGTTTAGCCCTCGGCTGCTTAAGCCCACTTGGAATAATATACAAAGTTTAAGCATTATGGCATTGTCATTTTGAGGCATAACACTGTTGTACTATGCCCACGTTATAGCTTATTTTTTCAAAGCAAGGCACTTACTGTAATAGCAATGCAAACATCTTATGCGCACTTTGATTAACATAAAATAAGTTAATGTTCTGATAAAAACAGTTTTTTTATAATTTACATGCTTTTTTAGAAGCAATTGAACATTTCATTTAATACAATGGAAACGTCTGAGTCAGAACGGACCTTAATTTTTTTAACTGACCATCCTATAAGAGGGGACCTATTTTCCACATTTGCCTCATATCTGTGAATCTGATTTTGCTGAAAACCAATCCTGTGAGGAAAATGTCCATCTGACATAAAAAAAAAGAAAAAGGACCCATCTCTCAAAACTGCTGAACTAATGGCACTTTAACAGTCTTTACTTCTGATATATGTGATGATTTCTGAATGATGCAGCTGGTAGTTCCCTGCAGTTTATCCTTCCCCTGGGCAAGGTTCGTTAGGGCCATAGCTGCGTTGATCTCCTTCCAGTACGTTTCATCTTTGCTGGTTCCTTTTCTGTTAGCTGCACTAGATTCAAGCAATAACAAATATTTACACATACAGCTTACACGGCTACATGACATCAGGAAAACCATGATAACAGCAATCATTTTGGAAAACTGTGAAGTCCCTTACCTTTCACACTTATTTGGTCCATTCTCCAGATTTTCTGAAAATAGGAAAAAAAAAAGTCTATTTTATTTTAATAGTTTTAAAAAGAAACACATTCAGGGAATAGGCATATTGAAAAAGGACCCAAGATTTCTTTAAAAAATTGATACCAGATATAAAATAAAATCTTTGCTTTGACACATAAAAAGGACAAGCTTCGTGCTAACATCTGCCTGGAGAAAGCTACACTGAGTTGGACCAGGGCACATGCCAACCAAAAATGCTGTGGAGAGGTTCCCAAGCCATGACTTTACAAAAATAGGCTTTTGTGAAGTAGAACCTCACTATGCCTCACCAGACTTGCACTGGCAGAACTGGTGCTGAACCCTGCCCGGCATATCCCACGCCAGACTATGTCGAGGAAAAAGCTATCTTGGCAATAGTGAGAATAAAGGTGGTCTTGAAGGTTCACCTACATTTTGCAGGGTGATAGAGCAGCAGTTTTTAAAAACATAAATCCCAAGGACATAAGGAACTGCAAAACCTAAAAATAAAAGTCAGCTTCATTGCCCTTCAGTGAATGCCTTCTTGTATGCACTAAAAATAGGACTCTCACCCATGCACACATGATGTGTGTGAATTTTAATGTGCCCCTTGCTGAGGCTGCACCTCAGTCCCAGAGGCAGCCTGAGAAGGATACAAGTAACAAGCACACCTTGGTGTGTTAACCCGTGAAGGTTAACAGCCTTCAAAGATGAAACTGCATCACAGGCATAAGCTACACTTTCTCATCAAGAGTAACATTTGTTCATTCACTAAACCCTCACATCGCAGGGAAGCCAGAAATATTTACCGAGCAGAAATGCCTAGGCTTAATTCAGTGGGTTTGCTATCCCCACACAGAAATACATTACAGAGGAGCGAGAAGCCGATGCCCAGCTGCAGTACACAGGAAAGCAAACAAAAGGAACAGCAACAGAATGAACACTAATGGCTACAAGACCCCAAAAGCCTCTGAACAGAGCATAAATCTCATAAAGTAATGCATATCTTTATGAGACCAGATTACCTACTACAAATCAACATTACTGCTAGATTTCCATTAGATTATTAATTAAAAGTCGATCTTGTCTTTAAACAGAGCTTCCAGTGGAATAGGTGCCAAAGTACATGGCAACCCTCCACTTATGAGCAACCTTGCCCACCACGGCCAGCAGCCCATTATCTCACACAGCCAATAATCCAGCCCAGTCCCACTGCCCAGCACATGCAGGACACCACAGTCTCACCAAAGAAATGCAGGGAGGCTACCTGTAATTTCAGAGGTCAGCTGTTTGCCAGGCTGTTTGCCTTGGCAGACTTCCATCCTTACGCAAAACTGCTTTTTAAAACTGTTCACCAAAGTTTAAGCTTTGTTTTAAAAGGACACATCTTAAATCAATATCTCTTAAGCATTCCTAGATCAATGCTTGAATGGGATTCAATAGGGGGAAGTCCAATCTATGCAGAGCACAATGAACAAAGGAAAAAAGAAATATTTGATCCAGAAAGAGGTACCGAATGACACCAACAGTCTCCTTCTTCACACTGTACTTGGCTACAAAGAATTTTTCAGCCCTGCTTCATTGTTTTTTTAATTAGAGACAATTTTCAAGAAGAGGTTTGGACTGAATAGGTCAGAAGGCATAGAAATGGAAATGGCATGTAATAGAGAACATCACTGCCAGAGCAAACCTGGATATAAATACACCTCTCTCCAGCATCTGTCAGTTTCTTTCACTGTTGGAAAATATTTCCTATGAACAAAAAAATTGCTTGTACAAACTTCTGAGGAAAGTAGGTGCGAATGGTGACACACATTCCAATTCCAGCATTTATTTGAAGGAGTATTTGCAAATATTTTTTACTGGTGTTTAGCCAGCTCTACAAGAAAGTAGCTGGCCCATGGCATATAAAAGCAACAGCAAAACTAAAAAATAAAATCCAGGAGAAAAGAGTTGCCCATTCTTTAACTTTGCTGAAGATGTTTCCTGAATTACAAGTCTTTTCTTATTCCATTCAGGTTTGATGGTTTTTTCAAATAAAAAATTTATGTCAAAGAAACTCGAAACTGGGATTACAATAAAACCATCACTGATAATTTGCAAAGCTCTGGCTAATAACTGCTGTAAAAGCATGTTAGTACAATGAAGTCTGAAAATCCATCATTTCAAAACACAAGTCCCCTTTTTCTTGCCAAAAATTTTTTTTGGCTATACCAAACCTCTACTACGCCAGGTTTACACTACCACAGCATGCGCCAGGTTTGCACTACCACAGCATGCAAGCAGCTCACATCTGTCTGAACCACTCTTTTTTAGTTGGGGATATAACCACACTGAGAGAGACAAAGACCATTCCTTATGAGCTCCTTGACATCATGCCAGTCGAAACAACTTGTTCCAACCCAGAGCAAAAGTGGGGTTCACCTCACATGCCACTAAACTGCCATCTAAGTCATGTCTCGTTACCCAGGCTACTTGTTCAGACTCCATTCTTGAACAACAGAGATGTCCTCTGAGAAGTGGTTTCAGTCCATTTATCTAACACTGCAGTCCAACAACCCCGAGTGCTGCTACAAAGCCAGATCACTAAGCAAGACCTCTTCTGTGGCCCCTCCTCACACATTTTCCCTTTGGACAGCATTATCATTCATGTGGATATGCTATGAACTGGATGAGGGAGGACCATATCTCTCCTTTGGATATTTAGTACATCCATAATCCATATCCATATTTGTATATAGATATTTAGTACACTGGTAGTATAACTACACCCTTAATGGCTTAGGTCAGCCTGGAAGAAAGGTAGTGCAGTCATGTCTAGCTCTTCGCCCACCAGAGAAAGTACATAGATGACAAAATTTTACTGCATTTATAAAAACAAGCAAAAAAGTGAATCTTACCTAACATTCCCAACATTCTGCATTTTCTTCATATTTTCCAATCTATCTAGTCTACCCTCAACTGCTAATTAAAGCTTTTGATAATTAAAGCTTTTGATATTTGACATATCTGCGTAAGAATTGCAAAGTATATTTCAACTGTAAAAGCAACATTTTGGTGAGGTTGTTTCACGAAAATAATCAAAGAACAGCATTCTCAAAATGGAAAGTGTTGGGTTTCTTGACCATCACACAACATGTTCCTAGATTTCTTCTCTGAGGCAACAAGGAAATGGGGCTGTTGGCTGGGTAACTTCTCTGGAAATGGTGACAGAAGGAATGGAAAAATGATGCAACATACTGAATCTCACTGAGCAGCCTCTCACTGAGCAGCCTCTGCTAAGGACTCACCCCAGAGCAAGTGCTGGTGGGCACTTAATTCATGAGCCTTCTCTCAGTACACCAGAAGCAGCACTTTATAGGAGGTACCAAGGACGCACCACAGCTGTCCTCTCCAAGCACTCACACGCCTTCGGTGGCAGCCACCTCTGCTCTCTTCTGAAGGAGTGTGGTCATCTCGCTTGGATCAAGGCAGGCTCTCACACAAACTTAAAACCCTACACACTTGTCAAGCTCAGATCGGTGTGTCAAATGGCTCCAGGGAAGGCCAGTGCTGATGAATTATTGTATTCCACACTGTTCCCAAGATTTACTTAAAAGGATAAATAATGGTGTTTACCCTACTACATACATACATACATACATACATAAATACAACTCAACAGCATAAAACTGGCCAGCACAAATAATTTTCCTGAAAAAACTACAGTTTTGTTCGACAGCATATTTGTTAACTGAAACCCAAAAAAGGCTGCTGCCGAAGGTGTTTTGTTTTGTCTCAGAAAACTTCTTGTCAAAGTACATTTGTAGGCTTTCAGCATATATTGAGATCCTACAGTAAATCTACTTAATATTAAACATCAGAAATATCTTTTTGTTACAAGTTCAGAAACCACTTAAAACAGTGGTCACTTTCTCTACAACCAGAGAGTTTTAAACACTGTGAAAATGGAAAAACTCAATCATTTATAATTAGGGATTGTCATTTATACCTCACTTTCTGGTGCTTCATTCTGCTCCCAGCTGCAGGCAACCAAAGAATCAGCTTTCATCCAGCCAGGAATGTCTCATTCTGCTCTCAGCATCCGCCCAAAGAAACCAGCTAGGTGGGATATTTGTTCCCTCTTGTTTATAATAGGAAGTCACTATAAATCATTTACCAATGGAATCCTGTATACCTCTCCATTAGTAGGAGTTTTCAATATACAGTTTACTGTAGGATGTAGTGCCAAGAGTGTAGACACCAGACAATACCAGCTTTGTGGTACAGCATGGCATTTTTCAGGACTCACATAATTATTAATAATACTAATGGCTTTTTTTTTCATCATGAAATTTCGTCATAAATATTCACTGGCTGATCCTGACAACTCTCTTGCAAGGCATCCTGCATCCCATTTTAGTAGAGATGGAAATGGGCCTCAGAAGTCTAAAGACAACATGCCTAGGCAATATTTTTACCATTTCAAAATCATTTAAGAACACAATTTTCCTGGATTTCTCTTATATTTAAAATATAATTTTCTTTCATTCTTCTGCTATCAAAAAGGCTTACCCAAAGAAAGTAAACTACAGGGTTCTTGCAGGGAAACCATCCTTAAACTGCACACTAGTGCAAATCATCCTTAAACTGCACATTGGCATCACTTAGTTCCAAATTACTAAATACAAAGGTACTTTGGCTACATGGTGTTTGTGGCATGTTCAAACACTTCAGAACAATTCAGATCCTTACAGTTCACCACATCCAAACTAATAACTTGGACAGCTTCAGAGGTGGGCTAAATAATGTTAATTACAGTTACATTTTATCCTTTGGATATAAGAATACCAGTCTAAGAATATCATGTCTGTGGTGATGAACTGACTTTACCTAAAGGCCCTGCCAGGAACACCAAGGGCAAGACTGACCACTTATGTAGGACCAAGAAGCCTCCACATTGCCCCCCCTCTCGCTGTTATATCCAGCTCAAGCTGAACTGCAACAACTGGCTTAAACCCTGCTTTATGTTATCGGGTAACACTGACAAAGCAAAGATGGCTTGAAACCAACAGGGGAAAGAACGTGTGAATGAGGGAATAAGACAGAGAGGAAAGGGTACAGAACATTATGTAGCAGGGGGAAAATGGACATGGAAATCAAGACACAGCACGTCAGTCTCACATGACAGTCATATTTCTTGAAGCTACTTAAACATGTACAGATTCCTGATGAATTACGCACCTCCTATTCTAGCTCAAAACAGAGGAAAAAATAAGAAAAAGCTGCTGGCCTCAAACGGTGAACACTATAAAATATTTGTTGGTTCAATAAAAGGTCGTGTAAAACTTATCTTCATTTTAAAATTGGCAACGTTATTCAGTTGTTTCTCTTGCTGCCTCTCCTGAACTTCCTCTTGTTGGTTTTGGAGACTCTGGCTTAACATGTGTTGACCAGCATTTTCAAAACAAGCAAGCAGAGGAAAAAGAGGGAGGAACAGGAAATAAACTGGGGCAGCTGAAAGAAAAACCAAGTTTACATGTGTGAGCAAATCAGTGGTGAGATGAGGTAGGTCACATACTCATACACACACACACCTTGACTCCAGAATTTTCCAAACTGCAGTTTCAGGGCACATAAGAATTTCAGATCTCTCTTTTTCCAAGAAAAAAGTTGGGTTAATTGGAGTTAATGTTCCTGTATTCTTCTGTATTGCTGCAGCTTCTTTACCCACAAAGGATCCCAAAGTAAACCATGAATCACACACCACTAACTTGCACTCTCATCTGGGGTGGAAAGGTAGCTTAGCCAAGGCTGCTCAGCAATGCAAGGGAGGGGAAATTGTAGCCCAAAGTACCAGGCCAGGCTCTTTTCTCTTATAAAAAATGTCATTTAATCTTGGTGCAAAGACTGTAGCATCTTCCGAAAAACAAGAAAACCTCATCTTCTCTCACTTGGAGGAACAGCAGTTGGCTCTCCCATGATTACACTTGCAGGCTCCTGTGCTGAGCCTGATGTAAACAGAGAAATGAGTTTCTAAACATGCTCAGCCAGTGCCCTACACTACTACAGGCCTCCTACACACAGGCAGGACTCATCCCATCCAGCACTGAAACTCTTAAACCCTTTTCCCTTTGCGTCATCCTACCAGGTTTCCCTCAGGGACAATAGACCTATTAAGGATGAATTATGGAGAAGTGCAGACAGGAAAGCTTACGCTGGAAGTGACTCCAAACCACAGTCTCCTACAGAAATATTCCCCAAACTCACCCCGTTGGCAGACCCCCTGCAGATCACGGGCCACCTCCACATGGGATCCATTCAGTGTTGTCCCTTGTGAGGCCGCTCCTGCCCAAACTAGGTCCCAGAGTGGGAAGGTCTGTGTGAACTGCCCAGTTGGGGCTGGCAGTGCTCATGCAACAGAGCCTTTTGGCGGAGGGATGGAAGTCCCTCTTGGAGTTTCAGGTGACCTGTGGCTGCAGACACAGCGAGGTAGTGTGACCTGGGAGAGCACATGATACCAATCACAGCTGGTCTGATCTCAGGGGGGTACTGGGTTTCTACTGACAAAGATTTATTACTATATCCTTTAGTTGGGTGGGAGGAGGAATGCTGTCAGAAACTTGCAGGAACGAGCTCTGGGCCCAGGCTGTAGAGAAAGCTCCTTTTCAGCAAAACTTTATTTTACCACTGCTCTCTCTTTCTTCCAGGAGGAGGTTACAGAGCAGCTTGTAATGAAGTCACCCCCACAACCCTGTTACCTCACTCCTTCGGCTTCACAGTGACAGCAAGTATAACAACTGACCTGTCATCAGCTGTTATGTCCTTTCAGATGAACAAACTGCATAATGACAATTTATGTTCAGTGACAGCTAGAGTGAGTATTTTTCCCTGCACACCCAGTGTTTTTTTCCAGGAACAGCTACAGCTCTGATCTGACATCTTCTATTAAGACCCATAGGTTGGGTCTTGCCAACGTTAGAAATATCCCTTTGCCATCATGCCCTAGGACCAAGCCTTTTCTGTGAAAATCTTTCATTGAAATTTGCTTCTTGAACCAAAATTTCAGATATAATCTTTAACTGTGAAGGACTGCTACCACACAAGATTTTTTCCTGAATGCCTGGGAACCCAAAGATTTTTATGTTCTGCAGCCTAGAGCCTGCTGCAGTGGGAGTTGGCATTTAGTTACATTTTAATGCATGTGATTTTTATAAAATGAGTGTACATGCCCACAGAGACAGCGATAGGTATATTTTATAAATCATAAAAAGAGAACTGAGTTTGCAAGTCTATATTAATATTTGCATTAATAAGTGCACTGAAAGCCCCACGTAACAGTAGGCATGGTGCAAATGGTCTTACAGTCTTGGACTGTGCACATGAATGTAAGAATTTATGAGCTAGCAAACTAGATAAAAACCTTGTGTAAATCACTTTATTGTTCAGGCTGTCACGGCTGGCTCTAAATTTCCCATGACCAGTGACAGCGTGTTCTCCCTGGTGTGATGCAGGGCACGGTGTGAGACTTGTTTTCTTAGCCAGATCTTAGCAGAGCTTACAATGGGAGCTGGGGCTGTGGAGTGTTGAGGCGAGCTGTTAACAAACTGACGGTTATGTGGTATTATTTTCTTTTCAAGTTTGCTGCAAAGCTGACTGAAATAAAATCTTTTCTCATTGAGTTGGCATGTAATTAGTAGCGCAATGTTGTCAGATTCCTTGGTGATAGTCTCCCACATGCATTTCACAACGCATAAACAAACATCTGACCTAGGCTTCTTTTTTTGTGCGTGTCATTTAGGAAGGGATTTACAGCATGTGCTGTGCTGACTGACTGGATAAAGTTGTCCGCCCTCCTGCTGTAAATCATTAAGGGGTTAACTGGTTTGGCAGAAGGTGAGCTGGAGGGTGAAATAATGAAAAGAGGAGAAAGGGGAAGGGAAAGAGAAAAAAGAAATAAAGGAAAGAGTATGGGAGATGTGACAAAAATGATAAAATGGTAAATGAAGATTCATCAGGAAAAAGAAGAGTAAGGAATATGAAGGGAGAAAACATACCACTGTGTCCATTTTCTTTAGTTTTAACACAAAAATATCCCTTTTCCCACCCAGGAAACTTGCTGTTGTGCAGGCAGGCACGTTCAGGCTTTTACTCTGGATCTAAGGAGTTTAATTGGGAGCTCTTAAAGCCTAAAATAAGGCTTTAAAAATAAAAAGCTGAAGTAAAATGCAGCCAGGATAAGCACTATTACACTCCAGCATGATTGTTTTTCATTAAAAAAACGGGGTGAAAGGGAGGGTTTCAAAGCCATATTTCAACCCTAGGCTGACACTACAGCAGTAAAATCTGATTTTGTTATGCTAGTTGGCTGTGGGTTTGGGAGCAGACCCTACATATGCGGTGTAACATTATGATACGAACACATGCACACAGGATATTTTCAGAAGCCGCTTGCAGAATTTGGAGAAATGTGCCCCCCCGCCTCCTGCGGCCCTGCTTGCAGGAGCCAGCTCCTCTCCCGTCCCTGGGAGCCAAGGAGGCTCAGACATGGCATATGCTGCACAAAGGCAATTTAAATTACAAGGTGCTGTATTTTCAGGCAAGTGGAGGAAGTTCTAAGTCAATGCCAGAACCGATTTCCACGGTGTGTTTAGCCAGCAGCATGGAGTAAAGAATGGATAAGTCTGTCTGAAAGAGGAAATTCACAGCTTCTTTTACTCGCCTGTAAGATAAAGAACTGACTGACAAATATGATCTCTTTAAACACAGCTACTTCCATCCACTGCATGGGGTAGTCAGATGTGCACAATACTTACCACAGAATCACAGAATATCCTGAGTTGGAAGGGACCCACAGATCATCAAAGTCCAACTCCTGGCCCTGCACAGGACAGCCAAAGAATCACACCATGTGCCTGAGAGTGCTGTCCAAATGCTTTTTGAACTCTGTTAGGCCTGGTGCTGTGACCACTTCCCTGTGCCCAAACACCCTCTGAGGGTGAAGAACCTCTTCCTAATATCTAACCCAAACCTCCCCTGACACATGTACAAATACTAAAGCCCAGTGATGTCCCTAACTGATGTCCCTAGGTGATGTCCCAAACTTAATGTGCTCTGTGAGATCATAAGCATAAAAATTCAAGCAGCTTGTAAGAAAAGTGCATCAGCAGGGCTCCAACAATAAAACAGCCATAAAAAGTGGCTGTAAGCTGCAAAAGAGCCTCACGGTAACCCAGACAATATCTTTCACAACAGATCCTGCAAATCCAGGGATTACATATAAAATTTTAAAAATTATTTATATCTCTAAGAAGATACAGATTTTTTTAAATATATACACATACCCCTATCTGTTTGTACATTAAGTGTGCATTAAAACAGGCAAGACTAAGCAGTCTGCCTTCACACTAAGTATACTATGAGATAAAGTAGCAGAATCACACGTGGTGTTTTCTGTGGTCACCGCTTCCCAATGGCACAGGACGGAGTTGGGCCAGGGCCAAACCCACAGTAGTAGATGAGACCTTTCCCTGTACAACCTCAGTGCCATGTCACAGCAATTCTGAAGCTGTTGCAGGAACGGGACATAAGAAGAGAAGACTATCAGATGGATATGACACCATCAAGTAAATCATGTTACTGACTGACAGTCTCTCTGCTTGTGCTACAGGTTTGTGTGGGGCTCAATTAGTTGTTCCAACTAACCTTTTCACAGGTACCATAGTATATTCCCTGGTCTCTAGACTCCAAGTGGAGAGCCTGGGCTCTCCAACTTCAGCAGTGCTGAGCACTCACAGGTGTAAGTAATGTCAACAAGAGCGTTCCTTGCTTGTATATAAAGCCATGAAATCATGAGCATCCATGAGGTCTTATGTATCTAACATTACTTCAAACTGTAATTGTTTGGTGCCTTGATTCCCCATTTGTGAAATCTTACAGAAGTCTTATGAAAACACCTTTATGAAAGTTTGCAAAGGACCACATGGAATGTATGAAATGGCACATCATGAAATTAATCATCCTGTCCTCAGAGGTGCTCAGCTGCATTCACTTTACTGCAGCAACAAGCACCCAATGAGAATATGAGCTGTGTTTTGAGGCATCTTTCAAAACAGGCCAACTCACATATATCAGAAAAGTAGCTCCTTCCTCATCTAGCTCAAAATGTGATGGGAATCCCTTTATTCAGCATCCTGAGGAATTACTGCAACCTACACAGAAAGCTGCAGTCACACATCTCCCTGACCATATGCATAATAACCAGCAGAAATAAGCACTGCTGATAGAGCCGCAGAGGGAAGAGCTGCCTGTGGATTATTCTCATCTCCAATTGCACAAAAGTGATTTTAATGTTTGATTGCATTATTTTTGAGTCAACTGTTTAGTTCTGTTTCCTTTGCTTTCCCTTGTGAAGCTATTGCAGTCTTCATGCTCCTACTCACTACAACTTGCACTGTTATTATTTCCATTACAGGATTTCTTCCCAAACCTAAATGTTCCCAGACATCATCTAAACAGGCCCTCAGAGATTCTAGTAAGTATTGGAGGTATCTCAAGAAGGACTGTGCTTTCAGTTTTCCTATTCACTGAGCAAATGAGAGGCAGTGCAGCAAAACAGGCAAAAAGGGAAAGCCTCTTGGAGCAGAAGAACAACATGCCCAGAGTTATTCAGGAAGACATGCCTATTTGCCAAGGACTTGTGAAGAAGCAAAAACATCTCCTTCTAGTCCAAACATCTCCTTGTGTTTAAAACAGTTTGAGTCCTAGTGCAGTGCAATTTCAGTAACTCTGCAGGAGAATCATACTTAAAAGAGCTCAAGTACTATCCTGGCTACTGTGGAGATTGCTGCAGCGCAATAGGTCAGCCAGACTGAGCTTGAATCCTCAAGGAGCAGCAAAACCTTAGTGCTGCAGACACTCACAAATTGAAAGCTGTAAGCAACCTTCACAGCAGAGTCTCTGCCTAAGACAGATGCAGCTCCTGCACTCTGAAGGAACACGTGTGTGAGGTCCTGAAACAGTAGTAGCCCAGCACTTAACATTGCAAAGGCCTTGGATGTGAACCGCTTTGTGGAAGAAGATGGAATTGCTCCTCTGGCAAAACATATGAAACTGTCTGTGATAACAGCAATGAGAGTAAGGATGACTGAACAAATATTTGCAATGAATGCCTTGTCAGGACAGGGGAATTGCTACTGATATGATCTTTACTTTCAATGTTACTGTTTCTGACAGTCTTACAGACTCTGCAGATGTTTATTGGCCACTATATCATTCTTCAAGAATGTTGGCCCTTTTCCAAAACCTGAAGAGTCTGAATGTGAAGGGGTTTGTTATTCAACACACACTGCTGCTTTTGGAGACAGTGATTTTCAAGAAACCAGCAGGGAAGTGTCGTCAACTGATAACAATACAGGGGCTGGATTCAGACATCTCAGCACTCAGGGCCTCAGCCACTAAGGCAGGCTGGAGTAAATGTGCACCACATAGCAGGGGATGTGTATCCACGTGGCAGAGAACGCTGCCTGAGCCATGACAGTAACACTGCGCCACATTAATGGACCTATATCATAACAAAGACTGGTGCAGACAGAAAGGGCTTACTAGCTCATCATGACCTTGATACACTGCCTGCAGTTCTTGGTACAGCACAACTGCATGAATTTTAGAGCCTCTGTGAAACTCACTCCACGATGCTGCAGAGATTAGTTCTGTTCCAATCGGCTCCTCTAACTGCAGGACACACTGCATAACAATGAGGCTCATTCATACCCCTTTGCCATTCATCTCAGGAAGAGCAGCTCGCAAAGACGCAATTGCTGAGCTGTAGAGGACCCTAAGCCACAATATTTCAAGACAAACAGATTTGCTTTCAAATAGAGAGTTTTTGAACCATGGGCAATACGCCCAGGCTGTTTCTCTGAGTGAAGATGCCGATTCTCTGAGATCATTGCAAACAGCTCTCACGTGAAAAAGCTACCACAGCCCCTGCAAGCTGTACCTAAATAGAGACTACACTAAAATAGTAGTAATAATAATTGTGACAGTAATAACACATATTTTTTAAATAATGAGTGATAAAAAGTAACCAATTTCCTTTGTGCTGATAAAATTATGAATTACTGAAACACAATGTACTATTGCCACAGGAAAAATGTACTATCCAGAAGTATTAAACGTATTTCTCCCAAGCAGGCACTGACACCCTGACCAGTGTAGCCCAAATTGCAATAGAGGACGTGACCTAAAAGCAGTTAAAGCCAACAGCCTTCTGTAAAACCTAACTGAATTGCTGGCTATCAGCTTCCAAGATCAAAGACAATGTTATCTAAAGTAGCCCCTTGTAACATTTTCCCACAAAATAAGGTTAATACTGTTTAAAAATGTCAGGTTGGTGCAGAGATAATGTGCTTCAAAAATACGTTAGACAGGTGCAGAAGGTAATAATGTCATATTTACTATATATTTGTTTTACATTAGCTCATACATGTTTTCCTGGAAGCCAGGAGATTTCTGTCAGGGAATTCTCTCCTGCAGCAGTTTGCTATATCAGACTTAAAACACATATGCATATTTACGGTAAAGCCATATGGTATTTATGGTTAAATCAACTGACATACTTCAAAAAAAGTGAATTTTTATTAGTTTGGAAGCTCTGTAGATCAAAAACAACTCAGAAGCTTTATCATCATGTACAAATAACTAGTCTTCCCTCCTGTCACCATAAATAAATAAAAAATCCCTTCACCCAGCAGGGCTTGCAATCAGGGGAACCTGCACTACATATATTTGAATAAAAGTATGGAAAATACCTGCATTCATAGAATGCAATTCCTTACTCAGCTGCAGTTGGAAATCATTGCGGACTTTTTGTTCAAGGAGCAATCGAATTAATGTTACCTCAGAGTAATTCACACTTCTGGAATTCGTTTATGTGTCTTCCCTGACCTGCTCAGATACTTTCCTAAGGGTAAGCAACATCTGCAACAGACATGTATTTGTACAGAAAGCCTTGTATGCTCATCTCCCTTTTAAGAATTAAGATCCTGAATTTCCACTTTTACAGAGAAAATCAATGAGACAGGAAGCCATGGTTCCAGAGATAAAGAACATTCATATTTTTTAGGAAATAACTATGATAAAAAAAGTGAGTTCCTTTGGTCTCTCCAACAGAGTTTAACTCTAGGCTTTGAGCTTTCAGATGGAGGATGAGAGAAGGACTTTCAGCAGCCACACAAGCGAGGCAGCCACCATACAAAGGCTTTAAGCTCTGTGAACTCTTGTTGCATGTTCTCTAATTAACTTACTGCTATTATTAGTAGCACTTCTGTTTCCACTTTTATAACAACAAAAGCTTTTTCTTTCATTTTGCAAGAACTTTTACTTTTCATTTTTGCCCGGGAGCCAAAGCTTTCCCGTAGAGCCAAAGCCTATACATCACAGTTTGTGAAGTTTATGAAGACCTGCAAAGGGCCTGCAAAGCAGACACAGCAAATCCCACAGGCAGACAGGGCCTGCATTCCTGCCCACTCTCCTTTTCCAGACTGTACCCCACCAGCAAACACTGCAGTTGATGGTAGAGATTCATCAGGATGCACAGAGCACTGACACAACCAACCTAGCTGGCTGTCTGTCACAAACCATTTTACTTCAGAGGAACGAACTAGTAAGGTGTTGGCAGAACCAGCCCCTCAGAGCACCACTGGGAGTGGTTCCCCCAGCCTGGAGGCAGGGCTGGGCTAGTGCTGGCAGACACTATCAGCCATACTGTAATTACGAGTTCAGCATATCTTTTTAAAATACTGTCTGTGTAGCACTTCCTAGACAACTACCACCTCAGGTAGGAGTATCTTGAGAGCTGCTCAATGCACCCTGAAGGCTGCTGACCACCCTTAGCCCCATCTGCAGTGAGGCTTTTGCCTTCTTCTCACACCTCAAACATAGCTGGCTGCCGCAAGCTGTTATAACTCAAGGTTTAAGTTCTGCCTGATGGTCCTAAGCTTGCAATTAGTACTTGTCTTGCACCCTTCAAACACCTAGAGGACCACTTTGAGGGCTTAGATGACACCTGGTACACTCTGGTTTTATTTTTGTTTTTGTAAGGCTCATTAGCCTTTGTGATGAAGCAGAAATCCCAGAATGCAAAGCAGGACACTGACACTATGAGTACGTGTACCCTTAGACCCTAAGAAGGAGCTGCCTAGAAGAAACAACAGAGAGTCTAAACCCTGGCATCAAGGCCTTTTTCAGATGATTTTGGTTAATGTCAAGAAGCCACATTGCTCAGATAGGCCTGGGAGCAACACCTCCTGCTCTATTTCTGGAATCTGCACTTCAGTAGAGAGAGCAAAGTATAGGAATATATAGGAGAGGATAGCCACCTCCACCGATTGCAATTCTTAATCAAAATAACTTCTCAGTCATGTTATCTTCTTTTCTATCATCTCTGTCTTTTTCTACTTCCTCCCTGTTTCCACCCAGATCTCATTTTTCTTTTGCTACTATGACAGGGGAAGAGAAAACTGAAGCAAGAAGAGACTTTGTCGAGGCTGTTTCAAAAAACATCCAAAACCGCCTGTTGGGGTGGCACTTGGCTTGCAAAGTCAAAGTCATGCTGTAGTAACCCATCAAATACAAGGTGCTGTGTATGTTTTGCTGCTGGCATTAAACTGATGCTGCTGTAAGAATTGGTTAGATATTTGAAAACAGTAATTGCTGCCCCCAAAAAAGGCAGACTGGGAAGTTATGACTTACGTATATGAGGCACAAGGACTTTGAGAAAGTTCCCCCTGGCCACAACGCTTTGCACATGTCCTACCAGTGAGTTTGGTGTGTAAGCTGGTTTCTATACAGCACTTCAAAGGAAAAAAAAGAATCTCTTTGAAAGAATTGTCTTGAAACAAAGATATTGGCAATGGATGAGACTCAGTTTCTGTAATTACTGAAAGACAAATTTTTGATCAGGACTCCTATCTGAATTCTCTCCAAAGCCTCTCTGAGCTCCAAATGCTGTGACCTTTAAAATCAAGGGAGCAAAATGTTCTCTGTTCAAATGACTGGTACTGTAAAAGCAGAAAATCCACATGTTAAAATTAAGGTTTAAATCGTCCTCCTGTTTTGCAGTAAAATCAGACTTGTTTCTTTTTATGTCTCAAAGAAAAACAGGGTCTCCAGAAAATGTTTTGAAGGAGATTAGGTTATGTTCACTTGTACAGAACATTAAAAAAAAAAGCATTTATGTTTCAAGGAAGCAACAGAAAATTTTCTCTGATTATATAATGAAGTTTCAGCTGAGTTCACAGCTCTATCTCTAATGTTGTTCTTGGTGTCACAGACACAAGCAAGAAATTTTTCTGTACGAAACACTCCTACTTTCTAAGCAGCAGAAAGGATGTCCTCCTTTGGACAAATAAACACTTTTCATTTATTTGAACAAAAAATATTAAAACTAAAAATAACAAATTTTCAATCAACACTTGTTAATTTGAAACACTAAAATTTCTCCTATATTGAAAGCAGATTGCTCTGAAGAAACATTCATTTTCAAGGTCATAATAGTGCTGGCAAAACTCAAAAATTGTAGTCCAACTTGCTTGTGTTCAGCTGTGTTTACTTAGTCTCAATTTGACAAAAGTCTGCCTCTGATTATACATAGCAGTCATCTGCCCACAGATAAATAGATATTACACAAATGTTTGGAGGGAATGACATTTGGCTACCATTATTTTTGGAATAATTTACTCTGCATCCTGAACTTAAAACACCAAAATGATTCGTAATGGTTTTTGGACCCAAGTATTTCCATTTAATAAATAAATTTACCTCTATGACCTTTGTGGACTTTATATTGTACGTGCTCATAGACCAAAAAAAAAAAAAAAAAAAGACAATTTATTGTTAAATATCCTGTATGCTTGAGAAAGATGGATTTATACAGAATTCAGACCAAAGTCAGTGGCAAAGCTGATGCACTCATTGCAGCACTTCAGAGCCCAGCAGAGGGCTCAGGGTGGTGCTATAGACGGGACTCCAGCTCACCTCTACAAGACATTCCACCCCATCACAACCTGCAAGCACAGGTACCTTGCTCAGCTCTCTGCTGAGCACGCACCTGCAGGGGAAGCCCACGTGAGCAGAAACTGTAATGCAGTGCCTAAGATATCAACAAGTTTTCTATTTCAAATGTACCTACCTCGAATGTAAACTTAATAGTTTTCTCCTCATTATTTATAAGAGAGAAAATTAATACATATTCAATGCCAAACTGAAATTTTGCTTTATCTAAGGGAAGTAGCTGTTTAATGACATTTTAAAATAGTTTATATTTTAAAGCAGACATGCATTATTTCTCTGATGTGTACAGAAGTCTTGTCCAGTTAAAAATATTACTTAGCTTAGAGCATTTTGTGTCCAGAAATAAAGCAAAAATTTACAAATAAATTATAATCCCTACTTCAATTCCTTCTCTGATGCCTCCTCCTAATTCTCTCCCCTTTAAGCTATGGTCAGTTCCCCAGCATCAGCAACTGCAAACCATGCTTCCACATCACCCACTGGAAGTATTAAAGGCAGTTCAAAGTCCATGAGAGATATTGTTGCTGCTGCACATTTCAAGCGGAAAATGTTTCCAGAGAGTGGTGATAGATGGAAGAATAAAACCTAGACCTGACAGAGTCAGATAGATTAGTTTCTGTAAAGTTAGCATGCTTTCAAAAATGTCTCCTCAATTAGAATACCAAAATTAAGAAAGCCTCTGATGCAATAGGAACCATATGTGTTTGATGTCCCCAGCTTTTCTCTTTAACATTTAAATACTCAGTTTAAAGAAAATTAAGAAACTTGTTTACAAAGAACTAGTTTATGTGTTTACAAGACTAAGTTGAATGTTTTTAGATGGAATGATTAGATACAAGTCATTTCCCCTCATTCTCCCTTGTTTCAGGAAGGAATATTACTATGAAGAAGGAATGTGTTTTCAATGTGGACAGCTGGAGGTACAAAAAACAGATTTCTGTCACGTGAAACAAATGCAGTGAATTCCTTCTTTACAGGCTGTTTCCTCACAGAGATTAAGTATTAGAGCTCATTACACTATGATGCAAAGCCCCACTCATTCAGAAGTGTGCTAACGACTGTGACCCAAAAAAGAGTTAATTCAGATGGAATCCAGGAAAATGAGGCAGCACAGAAACTTCATCAGCAGTCCAATCACATGACAAAATGCGAGGCATCTCCAAAGCCACTGCCTGCCAAAAAAAGAAAGGCTGCTGCAAGAAAAATACTTTCACAGCTTGATATCTGGGTCTTGTGACTGCTATCCAAACAAGGAGTAAAACTGGTACTATATAATGTGGCAGGGTAAACAGAACCACCCACTTGCCACCACCAATCATGTTTTTAATTCAGATAAATTCTGTTTCTTTTAAACATTATGGGGGAAAAAAGAAACAAAACCTTTTGTTGAACTTGAAAATTATGTGTATAATCAGATCTGGCATGACATATTTTAAGTTCATATATACCATGAACTATATAGGAATGTATGTTTTGACATACAGGATCAAAATATCGGTCCATCCCAGGTGATGTCCTTTCCATACAACGGACAGATGCTCATCTCAGAGGAGTACAAAGACACCGCCCTCAGCCAACTATGCAAGGTTAAGAAGAATTTCTATCCGTAACTTACAGATGGTGACCTGAAAAATTTTAAAACAGAATATCTGATCCGAAAAATTTACAGAAAGGAGCAGACATAGAAGTTCAAGCTTTCAGGAATGCTGGGTCAGGGAAGCCTCTACACTTGGCCAAAAATGTCTCACAGTAGCCTGAAAACTACTTAGAGTTCTCAAAACAGGTCTTGGTCAATTCGGCAAAGTCTGGGATGGGTATGATTAAGCGGAAGTATGGAAAGTATTCTATACGTTTGTGTCCAGCTTAGTCAGGGATTGTGGATGCACAAAGAAACTGAGAAACTAATAACCACACCCCCCCACACACACACCACTAACACCACTTCCACTAGCACTAGAGTATTTCCCAGTCTCAGGCTAAAATGTGCTTTTGCCCTAAGTTGTGGAGCAATAGTTTGGATTAATTTGCTTTGTATTCTAAGCAAGGTTCATATCCCTTTCTGGAAGTGTATTTGTTGTTAGTCTGTGTACTATGGAAAAAAAATGCCAAGACATAGTAATTAGATTAAAAGATGCCTTCCAAGAAGGGTGGCAATATCTTGAATGTTTATCTATCCTCGTTTCTCAAACACTTTGAAAAGGAAAACGTCAAACTTCTCATTTTTGACTGTGAAAAATGCTAATATCTCCTATGCTTCTCTAATTTGTTCTAGAGCCCTTCCCTGTCACACTCCAGTTTCCTACCATTACCTCCATATCTGTTTCCCCAGTATTTTATCTTCTTACCTTCATCCCTTTGATCTCTTTTTCCTTTCTCTTTCTTTTCATGCCTGTTCTTAATTCTGCACTCCCAGCACTATCTTCTCCTTACAATCTCCCAGAAGTTTCTGTTCTTTATTCTCCCACCTTTATTAATTTCCTGGCTGTGAGTTTTCCTTTTTTCCCCTTCATTCCCCATCCTTTCTTCTATCTTTTCCCTCCCAGAGCTAAATGATACTCCAGTCATGACCTACCTGAAAAAAGAGCTACATCTTTTTAAGTCCACTGTCAGTACTAAAGGTATGGAAAATGTCTCAAAAAGAGCTAAACGACTATTCCAGTTACTGTCCTGGACAAACAAGTGTAACTCCCATCAACAGCTGGAGGAGTTCAGCACCTGAGTCAAGTTATTCCCCATTTGCCACCAGTGATTGTTTGGCGTGGGAGTCCTGCTATAGCAATCTGTCCTCACATCAGGGCATGCACAGACAGACAGAATTTCATGCAGTGGCCACAGGGTGTTGGTGATGAGAAAAACAATTCCGATAAGTCCTTTCTTCACTCTTAACTGAGAACAGCACTAACATAAGCGAAAACTTCGTTGTGAAAAGTAAGGAAGAGGTTTGTATAAATACCATGCACCGCTTCACCCCTGTGTTCTGTGGGATCTCTAAGAAGATACTGAAACACAAGAAAAGTTCCTTGTGTGGCATGCATCTCATGTAATCAGTATCACTAGTAATTAAAGTGTTTCTGTTGGCTTCAAATGAAGTGGTGTAACATCCTGGGAAAGGACAGAATTGCACCACACAAACAGTTAGGTCAAGAGGATAAAAAGACTAAGAAGCATTCATTTCCTGAACTTCTTAAGATCTGCCCATCAAAACAGTAAATGTTTGCTTTCCAAGACAAAACAAGCTAATAGAAACATGCACTAGAAATCATCTTTATGGCCAACAATACAGAGAAAAGACCGAGCAACACTTTTGTTTTCCATGGTGAATGTATTGCTCCTGGTAACACTCCCCTGCTGAAAGCCCAGTTCCCCCTCCAGCTGTTGCTGCCCGGGCAAGCTAGAGCTGCCTATGCACGGCCCAATCCAACTTGCACACCTGATCTTACAAAATTTTCTCTGTTTTCTTTGTCTCGCTCTTTTTATATTGCTTCTGGTAGTTTTTTGGTTCTGCTTGCTTCCCACCCTTACTACTCTCCAACTGCTTGCTGGGCAGGCACAGCAATTCCACGTAAGGAATGCAGGGAAGAGAAGCATTCCTTGATTTTTCTGAGCACAGTAACTTGCATGACATTTGATCATAGACAGAGATTAAGTCATTCATGAATAGGGCCCAAAGGGAGGAACAACTCCAGAAAAACAACCCTCCTCACTGGTAGTGAAGCATCCAGGACTCCACAGTCATTACTGCCACACTTACAGTTTGTAGCCGATCTGGCAAAGCAAGGAATCCAACTGCAGGCTCTGTGGTTTAAATAAAATGTATCTACAGCAGCTTGGATGAATGTTTAAAAATGTTCCATGTTATTTTAGTCCAAGGACAAGCTTTTAAAATTAAAAGAAAACTTTGGCTTTAATTACAAATTAAAAGTGAAAGTTGTTTAAAAAGAATGCATATTCTGAGAAGAACAGTAATAGAAATGATTTAAAATTTAAAACTCATTCTTCTCTCTCCCAGCGTGTGGTAAGTCTCCTTGTAAATATTTAAATCACAAGTTTGAAAGCTATTAAATTATGGACAATATTTAGGGTGCTTCTGCCTCGCTGTTGTGGATCTTTGGCATAGCTTGAGTTTTTCCTACATTTATACTTTCAAGCTAAAATAAGTGTCAGATTTTGATGCACGTTGCAATGGCCAAAAAATAACCACAATGGTAACTTTTACCTCTTTTTCCCCCTAAATTTTGTTACCACATACGTGTGATGCAGCAAATGTCACCACCCTATATATAAATGCAAAGGGTTTATTCCAGAGCAGCTATGAGCAATGCGATCCCAAAGTGGTTAGGTGCTACAATGGAGAAGCTGCTGCTCTTGGGATGATTTTCAGCAACAACTGCCCATCTGAAAATCATTAGTGCATAGCAGTGGATTTTCCACATGTTCATAGGCTGGACAAGCAGGTTGCCCTTGAAGTATGGTTCCCTTGGGGAAGAAGGAAAACCCAGAGAAAAGTATTCTATTGTCAGCTCACGGTTTTGCTAGAGCCAGACAAAAATATGGTCAAGCATTCACTTGGCTGCACTGCTGGCAAAACGATAGGGTACCGAAATGGAGACAGCTAATGAGGAAGGCAAAGAATGAAGCTCAGGAAGAAGAAGATCTTAAAGGAGTACAGATTTTTTTTTTTTTTAATTTAAAAAATCAGATATAGGAGTAAGTCTCAGATCACTGACCTTTATTTTTATAATGCCAAAAAGCTTTAGAAAGGGTAGTATTTTCCCAATAAAATATCTCATCTTCTAATTCAACTGTTCAAAACACTAAAGTGTTTTGAAAAAGACAAGAAAGTACTGAAGGAGCCGAAACAAAAAAAGGGTATAATTCTAACTAGGCAGTATTTTCTATTTAATGCCCCATTAATCGATAATTTGGCTTGAAGGAGGAAAAAAAGTTGGCAAAAGGGAATGGAATTCTTTAGCTCCTTGTTTTACTTAAGAAAAATTCCCAACGGGCTTCACTTAAACAAAGAACTTTAGTTTTCCACTGGAAAGACAAAAAGAAAATCTTGGTCTAGCATGTCCTGCCACATGCCTTAACTACATAGTAAAAGAGTATGTACTTGGATCCTAGGCACATTTCAAAAGTGTAGTATTTATTAGCTGCTCTGTTGCCAAGTTCCACTATTATCATTTTATTATAACTAAGGTATATTTTTACTAACTAAATTATATTTAGGTTTTTAGTTTAAGCATTTGAAGGTCCCGGAGTGTCACGTACAGATGACATACAATATATCAAAGGCATTTGTTGATTTTCTCCCTCCTCTCCTCTACAAACAGTTACTCTGTATTTGTGATCTCAGGGCATCTGACTTACCTAAACCCATAATCCAGCTGTAAAGATACACAGGAGCCAAGGGAGTAAAATCCTTGGATGAAGCCGAGCTCTCCAAGGACAAACCCTGTCACCGGATAACTCACCGCACGCATGGCCCTCACACCCTGAGGGGTCCAGCACAAACCCACCTCTCCCCTCCACCTCCTTCAGACACCTTGCTCCAACACTCCTCTCCTGCCCTTTTACCAGCTCACTGTTTTTTTGCTGAGGCATCCTGTTCCCAGCTGGGGCTGTGGGATGGTTTTTCATATGCAGGAAGTGTTTTGTGGTGGGACACAGGCTCCCCACGAGTGAGGGTGGACAGGAGCCAGCGGACCATGGCGAGTTTACCCCAGCAGCGCCATGTCCTGCACCTCCTGTAAAAGGATTTGTGGTCCTGTGGGGAGTGTGGAGCTGCTGCCTGGAGGCTGTCCAGAGGGGATGGAAAGAGGACATGGCCATGAGACAGGAGAGGGTTTTGGTGGGATCACATCAGGCTGTGTACTGCCACTGCTCTGGACAGGGAAGGGGTGTTTCTGAGCAGCCATGAAGCTCACAGAGGGATAACAGGGCTCCTCAAACCCCAGGAAATGCAGCAGTACTGTGGCACTGAATACAGCCTTTATTTTTCCTATTTTGTGCAAGTAATGAAGGATGAACTGTACGCAAATATGCACATTTACATGCTCTGAGGATCACAGTCTTTGATCTGTGAGCAAAGATCCCACTGAAAGCAGCTGAAGTTCACCAAATGAAGTTTGGAAAGCTTTGCAAACACATGAACATTGCATGTCAAACCATGTAGCGTGCTTTGAGGCCAAAACACTCAAAACCCAGACCAGATCTTGGCAAACTGGATTTTTGCTTTGTCCAATATAAAGCACTTCCAAAGGCTTAGTTTTAAAATATATCTGAGTGCCTGCCCATGAATTATCAGGTAAAGGTAAAGGCACTTAGATTTGGATATTAGATGTAATTACTGGCCCCTTCTGGAATAAGAGGGCAGAGAAACAGAGATGTGAATCTGTGAGTTGAATGAGGTATAGAGTAATGAGAAATATTAATGACCTTTTTCCTATATAGATCCACAACAAATGTAATAAGCACAAATGAATGCTTATGTGCACTTGTAGCCAGGAGAAACTATTATTCCTCACATTCTTATTAGATGAGGAGTGAAAACAGCACCAGAAAAGGTTGTGACACAACACTAAAAGGAAAACAGACTTATAAAGATACCTGACTTTTTTATAGATTTAAAATGTTTAAGTAAGCATTTCTTTACTTCAGTTTAGCCAGAAAAAATAGGTCTTTGCATAAAACCAAGGAACACTGGGATCAATACCTGCAGGTCAGCCTTGTCGTCTCTGCTGACCTCTGTGAAAAGGATTCTCAGCTTTTCTAGGAAATCTGGAGTAAGCACCTCAGTGAGATATGGGATTTAAAAGCAAAATATCTCATTGTTTGTGAACAAAACGTTGAGAGCCTCCTCTGTCTTTGCAAAGTTCACTGCCATGGTGAACTACTGCACAGCTCTGGGTTGAAGGAGTAAGCACAGCAAAATGGTGAGAACAGCAGGCTTGAATTCCATAGATATCATCATCATAATAGAGCAGGGAGTATGTGCATGTGTGTGTATGCACACATATATATGAAAGATTGTATGTACTGCAAACGCTACTACAGTCTCAGGTGCTGGCCAGAGCAAGACAGCTTTTGTTGTTTCTCCTCACTTCAAGAAGTGTCTCTAAACATCCAGTTTCAATAAGAGGTTCAATAATTAGGAGTAATAGTTAGGAAGCCCAGAGCTACTGCAGTTATGACACTGCGGACAGAGAAGGGCTCCAGGCTACACACAGCACCCCTGCTCCCCCAGCTGACACAAGACTCCCAGGCTACACTAGGCTCTCACTGACTCTGCTAACAAAATAATGATAATGGCCAGTCTTCGCGAATGAAGAACCGAGGAAGGTCTTTCCACCTTCCAGCCTGCGCATTGGATTTTTTAGGTGAGACACAGTGTGCGCGGAACTGAGCCCACTCTTTAATCCTGAGGTTCATCTGCCGGGGCCAAGCACGCTTGGACGGTGGCAGCGAGGTCCTCAGGACGTAGATGGATTGCCTTACAGGGCTAACGAGCTCCATCTGCCCGGGGAGTGGCCCCGACCGGGAATCGAAACCGGGTCTCTGCAGTGACAGTGCGGTGCCTTTACCCTCTAGACCACCAGGGGCTCCCTCTGCTAACAAAACAGTGCTGCACACACACACAGAGCTTTCCCTGACAAAAGGAACAAAGGCTGTTGTCTTCTGGAGGAAGCTTTTTTTTTTTTTTTTTTTTTTTTTAAGATGATCCTGGGGAAATGAATTAGTGATGCAGTAACCAACAGCTACACCAGCTAAACAGCATAAGAGGGAGAAAAGTAGGACAATGAATTTGTGTGTCCATTTAATGGACAATCCACCACTCCTCCTGTTCAAAGCTGCCATAAATAGCCAGGAGCAGGCCATTTAATTTGCACACCAGCTCCAGAAACTACTCCCTGAGCAGCTGCCAGTACAGACTCCCCATGGTGTAGCCCACTACGGGGCAAAGCTAGACCCTACTCCTTGGGGTAGGAAGAGCAATTAGACAAAGAGGGACCTGGGGTGAAAGTCTCCCTGAAGTCAACATCCGAGACAAATTCTCCAGCACACCAAGATCTCATTAAAACTGCCCGCAGTGTCTAGCCCACAGAGTACATCCAGTGCAAGGAGAGCAATCCTGCCGCTGTTTTGCAATGCATTACAAAATACCTTGGCTAGCAGAAAGAATTTGAGGCAATTTGCTCCTGAAGAGCCAGGCCGTGAAGAGCCTTCATTTTTCCAGCAAACTGGATTTAAGTTGACAAATAGTAACCGAGAGAGAAAAAAAATCCCTGACAAAGTAAGGAGAGATGGAGAAACCAACAGCATTTAACTTGATCTTTGAGGGTGTAAATCTGTCAATACCCACAAATGACCACAAGGCCACATGCCAGTTTTCACTCTGAGATACCATAACTAAGACATTTGGCTGGTACCTCACATTGGAAAGAAAGTTTTTACATTTAGAAATGTAAAACATTGTAACATTTAAGGAATTTTGGCTACAGCCCACTAGCCAGCCTTCCCTCAGCTTCAGCTAAGGGATTATTTTGAATGTTGCTTTGCTTTTCATGCATCTGTTGCCTAAATCAATGTGGAGGCATGAGGGAGGGACTGAAAATTGGCCCTAGAAATACGGTATATTTTAGTGTCATAATTGAAAGTCTTGGCAATCCCTTTACTTTGAAATGTCAGTGCCATACCAAACGATCTGGTCATCATAACCTCAACTTCTGGCCATCAGTGAAAGAACAGCGATAGAGTCTCCAACATTAGGTTTCAAGGCCACTGTGAAAAATTAAGGAAAACACATTTCATGGCTCACTGGAATTTTGCTTTACCTATTTTTGTGTGTTTCTTTTCAGTTGTTCCAGCTTCAGCTGTGTATCTGATCTCTTTCTGTTTGAATTGTTTTTACTTTTTCCAGATTTTCTACAATGCAGTTTACCTCTCCAACTTACCCTCCTGCTTTAAACTCCTGATCCTTTTTTTTTTTTTTTTCTGTAGCTCACATAAAACTCACTTATACAAGCCTTTTGCATGCTTTGACTGTTAGGACATATTTCTCCTTTAACAGATCTAAAGTGCTGATCTGACGCCAATTTATTGCCATAAAGCATAAAAGACCTCAACAGGTCTTTAGCAATCACTGGTAATTTCTACATCTGGCTCTTTATCTCATACCCAAATTTTTAAGTTTGTAGTGATGTGGATTAAATAAAACTGAATACAAATCTGCTTTTCTGGATAACTAGAAATTGAACTTTACACATGAACATGAGGGAAGGTTTTCCAGAACAGTTGTTTTTATGAGCACTCCCCTTCCTCCATCAAAATAGCAAAAGTCTTATACACAAACAATAACCTACAGGTTCCTGACATTTTCCAAATAGTGAATATAAAGTCATCCACAACCCAACATTAATCCATGCAGAGATCCCTTCAGCCCACTTCTCAAATTGTGTCAAAACCCTCCCAAAAGCTCCTCTGTGAATACACACTGAAGATCAGAAGTCTGGTCTCACCAAACTGCTTTCATCATTATGCTTCTGGTATGCACATTACGGACAAATGACCTAAAAAATTTCAGTTAAACACAAAAAGGAGTGTTTTTAAATTATAGAATTACTTTCAAAAACCACAAACCTGGAAAGGGAAATAGGATTTGCTGGATCAGATAAGATTATTAGTCTATCTGGTCAGGCACATTCAATGTGTAGTTTTTTAGAAAAGAATATTAAAATGGGAGGAAGCATTGGTGAAAAAACTCATTTTGCAGTTCAATACTGTGCCAGTTTTGACAGTATTTTAAGAAGAAGAATCCAATCAAAAATCTCACCGTACAGAAAATAATCTGGTCTTTTTATTTCCCTAATTTTTTTCTACTACTATCAATAGATAAATTCTACCACTTGCACCAGCATGAATACAATTTCTTAGGCTACTTGAGAGTCATCAAACACTGCTTTGATGCAAGTGTTTGCCACTCATATCAAAATATTGCCATGGTAAGGAAAATGATGTGCTTGCACAAACACAGAAAGACCCAAAACATTTTCTTAATTTACAGCTATATGACTGAATACAAACAAGCTGCTTTTCAATAGTCTCACCACAGGCATAAAATATTTCAAACTCCAGGACTACTGAGAAGCTCACAGTTTTATTCACCAATCATCGTGCTCCAAATTTACAAGCCTAACTCAGATGGTTATTGCTGGGATGTACCTGCTTAAATCCCTTCCACAGATGGGAGAAGGAACACTGTTCATGCCAAGTTTCAGTCTGGATTGAATTTTTACAGCTGGGTCATAAATTTGCAGATTAAAAGGGTTCTAATGGAAACACAGGTACAGCCTTAACTACAGCAACATGAACAGCAGCAATGTAACACTGCACGAGGGACAGTCTGCGCTACAAGCAGAATCTACCAGGAGCTACCCAAAAAGTTGCGTTATTTCTCTCCAGCAGCGGAAGGAGGCTGGGACATGCAGGAACCCCATGCCAGGTATGAAGTTTCAATTCAGATGTTTTTCCAGAAAGAAGTGAAACTTTTATGGGCCTGTCATTCCTCTAAGTTTACTGCCCCAGAATATGAAAAGTCCATTCGTTGTTCCTCTCCGGCTACTACCCCGTCCCACCTGTGCCTGCACCCCGTCCCCTCCTGGTCACACTCTCTTGCACTGCACACAGATTAGTGTGTTAGTAAGAATGATCAAAGACAGTGGTTACCAGTGATGAAGACAATAGATTTCGTATGTAAAAGTAATTAACTGGGCAAACAAGGAAGAGGTTTGTCCCTATAATTTCTCTTTCTTCATGCAGGCGCCGTGGGCAGATGTCTCAGTGCAGGAGGAGAATCAGATGGAGTCCCATATGAGTCCCAAGAAGCAGAACAGACACATTTTGGTGTTGGAGCCTTGCTTGCAAGCCACTGATCTGCCTCCAGACATGGCCTTGTGTGCTCAAACACAACTTCTTCATCAGTGACATGTAAAGTTAAATGTGTGACTTCAAAGCCACTTCTGAGCGGGGTGACAGCACACATCTCTCTGTTTCTGTCTTTGCAAATCATCTTGTGTTTTGTTGCTCTTTTTCACTTTTTTCCATGTATAAATTAGTGCTGTATTTTTCTAGTTCATTGGCCTACGTCCCTTCTTTAGCACAGACAGCTGACAGTCACATTTTACTGCTGCATTTCCTGGGTAGAGGACAGAGCAGATGCAACCTCCTTTGTGCCCTCAGAAGCATACTGGGATACAGGTGCAGTGGCAGGGCCACTCTGCAGGCACATCAAGGCAGCACAGGGCATGACAAGGCAACCAGGCTATGGGGACAACCCATGGGATGCAAACCATTCCTCCTGCCTGGTCCTGCCCCACTCCATCCCTGGCTGTTGCACCAGGGTTGTTGCACCAGTGTCCAGGGTTTTCTGCTGCTCTGCATGAGCTGGTGTATTGCTTGGTTACCTCATGTCATTATCTCCCCCAACCAAACCTCTGCCCTGCTCATTTGAACAGTGTTTCCTTTTGCAAAACATGCAGCCACTCATAGTGGCAGTGGTGGCAGCAGGGCTGGTGTTAGCAAGGCTGAGGAATCCCTGAATTAGTGCAGAAACCACAGCAAGGCAGTATGGGAGCCTGGCATTTCTGCTGTTCCTGATTGGCACACAAATTTGGCTACTGGGAAAATCCTGCGCAGGCAGTGGAAGGGGAGACGGAATAACATCCATTTCACTAAATGAGTTTTCCCAAGCTGTAGTTTCACACACTCCTTAAATACTCCTCAAATTAACTGCTAATTTTCTAACTAATTTCCCTATTATATTCATTACTAACCATGCAGTCTACAGCTAAAGCTGGAAAACAGTCTGATTTATGATCATGTGCTTTTCCATGCACATAATTTCCTGAAACATTCACATTTGGGCTGGCCCCAGGTTTTAAGACCAAGCATAATTCTGAAGACATTTAGAACAATGGGAAAATGGGGATAAATATTTTTTTCCCTTTGAAAACACCTTCACTGAGTGAATGAGGCTTGAGCTTGGCCAGGGAACAGCCTTTGCTAAGGCCTGGAGCATTGACTAACTCTAAAGAGGAGTATAAAAATATATAGTTGTTAGCAATTGGTGACAGCACCACACATTTTTCCTGCTGTGTCTGAGAGAGGTCTTGGGCAAGCACAGGGGTCTGCTGCTCTTTTGGCAGCTGATGTGAATATTTGCATTGGGAAAATTTTAGCAGTCTTGGAGAAAAAAAGGTGGGCTTGCTGCACCGGCTAGGGCAGCGACAACCTGTGGCCATGGAAACATGGCTGATGCCCTGATTTTTCTGGTGTTTCTGATTTTTCAGTCAGATGTTGTAATCTTTTCCATTTCAAATCATTCATGCAAGAACAACTCATTCTCTGCGATGATAAAGCTGTCAGGAGTCCTGAGACGTGCTGCCCTGAAGCAAGCTGATTTCATGAAAATCCTCTGCAGCCAAACAACTGTCTCAAGACAGTTTTTACTGAAGTATGTAGAAAATTTGCCATGACATCAACAGAAGCAAAACCAGAGGAGGTGCCCACAGTCTCCCTCTGCTCTTTGGGGTCTCCACAGCAATTATACCTGAGTTATACAATAGCCACAAACATGCTTCTACTTGAAGCACATCTGGCCTGCACAGAGCCCAGTCTCTGGACTCTTTAATGTTTTGTGTTTAAAGTAAAAAAAAAAAAAAAAAAAACAAACAACAAAATCCCCAAACATTCATAGCCTTTTGCATCTGAAAACAAACAGGCAAAACAAGGATGCACAGTTTTTGCACCCAGCACCTGTGAAAAAACAAATACTCTCTTTTCCCACAAAATGAACCACTAAATGCAGGAGTGGAGAGAAATGACACAGAGAAGTCGACAGTGCCGAGAGCGCCGCTTCCCCTCCCAGCAAGGCTGGCTCCAGGCAATGCTCCTCCTTGACCGCTGGCAGTCCCTGGGTGCCCAGGCTTTTGGGAGGGCTCTCTGCCCCCACCTGTTGTTGTTCCCAGCTGCCCAATGCTGTCTTCCTTTGGTTCCCCACCCGAGAGAGGTCGGAATCGTGACCTCCCCACAAAAAAGATTCCGTTTTGATGAAGCACTGTTTTCCAGGGTCCTATGGAAATAATCCTGATCTTGCAGCTCAAATACTGAGAAACCAAAGAGATTTAAAACCCAGATTATTTGATTTTTGCTGTTCAAATTGAAAGAAACGCAAAAAGTGAACACAACTTAACTAGCAGGGAGCAGGTAGGATCCTTAAAATTCTCAAGTTTGGGATATCACATCTGGTATATTAAACCTGACACTTCCTGTGTAGTAAAACCATTTCCTTTTAATCTTACTTTTAAAAAAACAACAGAACAGTAAATTAAACACAATCTTCTCCTCAACTCTCAATTCTATGCTATTTTAGTGTTGACGAATCAGGTCATGTAATAATAAAATTCCTGCAGAAATACGATCCTCACTGTGTAACCTCCAAATTGCAGTTATGCTGCTGTGTGCATTTAATACTGTACTTGACATTCACCTTTTCCATTTCACTTCTGGATGACATTAGGATCCGCAACAAGGACCTCCTTCAGCTCTCCCAGGTTACCATTTATTTCAAAGTAGCCTCAAGGCCTCCAGCACCGTTTAGATCAAACTTGCAAAAGTCACTGGTATGAGCAGTTTTTGCAGGTCCCTTGAGTTGTTTCTGAAAACAGGTTCCATTGTGTTCATATTATGCTTTCAAACTTTATAGCTCATTTTTAAATTACATGTTAATTTCCAAAAATGTTAAATTGCAAGAAAAAGTTGGCAAGGACCACACAAAATCATAGCACTGCTCTGCAGCTTGTGTGTGTCTCTCTATAGTACTTATGTGCATGGCTACACCCTTACATTTAAGTGCTCTGTAGGAATGTGGGCCTGATCCTACAGTGTGCTGAGGGTCTCATCAGAGGTGCTCAGCATGCTGCCGTAAACGACCCAGGATCATGCTTTAGGATCCAAATGAAAGATGGAAAGGAAGGCAAGAGGAAAGAAAAAGGCAGTAGTAATGAAAACATCAGAAACAGAGCACACTCTTGAGTATAAACATCTAAAAATAGAGATCAAACACCTTCAAAAATCAGCCAGTCATTCAAGAGTTTGTTTAAAAGCCGTCCTCCTTTCCAGGCCTGCAAGTCTTTACTTTCCTCACTGTTTTTATTGGTTCTGGCTTTTCTACTGTGCTAAGTGACACATAAAGTGAAATCAGTGAAAAATCTGCCTACAGAAAAAGGACTCCCTGTCCTGCCATTTTGTCTCTTTTTCTCATTTCAATTTTTGCTTTCTTCGCTAGACAGCGATATCGCAGAAAGTTGGGAATTTTTCATTTCCTTGTGCCATAACGATGCAGAACATTTTGTTCCTGCAGGTGACTGGCGTTAGGGTACTCAGGGAGCACTGCAGCATGATTACAGAAAAGTCAGCTTTTTAGTGATCCGTAAACCAAAGACTGATGTTGCCGCTTTAGATTCACGTTCAGCCTCACTACAAACATTTTTAGATCTTTTCCTGGTAGATTTCTGGAGTGCTTGTTGCAGTCATACTGTTGTTTCTGTGAGCTTTTGTACAACAAATACAGATAGGCAAGTCTGGTTTCAGTTATTCCTGGCACACAGAGAACCTGCTGTGAGTGACAGCAGGCCAAGGAGTTAATGAAAACTAGTTCTCCATCATGGATTTTTAACTAAACAAAAACACCGAAGCAAGTCTTTCGGTGGTCAGTTTAAGGCACATGTTTGACCAATTATATATATTTATATATTATACCGGCACTAGGATTAATCTGAACTGAAATTTTCTGCCTTAAGTGAACACATTTGTGTATGCCTTCAGCGTATCAGCTTACGACAGAAACACTCACATACGTGACATACCCAAGCATGCCTTCACTCTTTCCCGGCTGCTCCATTCTCCCTGCACTGCCCGCCTGTGCCGCCTCCCACTCCCCAGGCCAGGGGCTGGGGGAGATGGCAATGTGGGCACTGCACCTGCAAGGGCTCCAACTCTGCATTTGCTGCTCCTGCCCCAGCACTGAAGCCACTTCCCACGACCTCACAATAATTGCACGGAGGTATAAAATGAGGCCGCTCTGCTGACAGTCAGTTATATAGCTCGACCTTGATCTTTATGTGGGATTTCCCAGTTGCATGAATCTGGGGTAGCATATGGTCCCGTGTTTATAAGCATGTTAATGACTGAAATGGGAAACTCTACATCCCGTTTTCCTTATAAACTTTAAACTGCAATTTCTTGTTTTTGTTATTGGACACTGCACTTGCACCCTGTTAATTTGGCGCAGGCTATTGAGACACACGTGGCCACGCTGACTCTGGGCACTGCGAGAGTGAAGTAGCTCCAGACACACTGATGTGTTACTTTTCCAGGGAAGCACAATAAAGAATTTGCTTCAACTCTGATGACTGCCTGTCCTTGGGAACACAACAACCTTGCCAAACATTTCTCAAAAATAAAACATCAACCAGTTTTCACTCTGTGCTTTTTGAAATACTGCTTAAAATGTCTTCATAAACTAAAACATCTAATAGGGATTTCACAAGCCTGTATCAACTCCTTTGTGTTAAAAATTAGCTGTTTCATTCAACAAAAAAATTGCCATGGGGAGCTTCTTGCAAGTGGTGATATCTCATTTAAAAATACACTTGCCACTTTCAGGAAGGTAAGAGTGGTACAGTCAGAGCCTGTAATTTTGCTTAACCCAAATGGATTATAGCTATTTTTGAGAACACAGATATAGGTCTGCTACACAACAGCACTGAGAACTCCCATCCCAGGTATTCAAATTACAGAGAAAAAACCATTAAAAAAAAAAAAAAATCATCCTTATTTATCTCTCCTTATCTAACAATCACGGATAATTTCATCTGTTTGAAAATAGGTTTCATAAATGGATGACAAATTGAAAATATATGCTTTGTTCATGAAGGGCTTAATTCCTGCACTTTATGATATCAACAGAAAATCATTAATGGAACTTTATTCTTGTAGCTGAAAAAAAGCCCATTTGTACCTATTATTTCCTGAATGTACACAGATGCATAGGAAGGATATAACAAATAATATTGTGTATACACATGATCTTTTTCTTTCTATATGCAGATTACTGCTTCTCTGCTTTCGAAGTGCAAAACCAATAAAACTATATCCTGAGAGCTGCTGGGTGTTCTCATTAAAGTCAACAGCACTTCCAAACTTTAAGGAAGCTGTTTAGGAACTGACTTAAATACAGTCTCAAGAGTAGTTCCAGGAATGTCACTTTCGAACTTTAAGGACAAATATACTATTTTTTAGTCATTACAGCACAGCTTGTGAACTTACACAGTTACAGTGTGCCTGTTTCAGCCTTCAAATTAATGACCATATTTTTCAGTGCAGCTTGAAACTTGTCAAGGACAACTTAATCCAGTGGCAAATTTATTACAAATTTTAAAAAGTCATTGTGTCCATTGTGTCCATTTTTAGGTTACGGTATAAAGTACAGAAAAACATAAGTTTACATATCTGAGCTGCTGCATCTGTTCTTGAGTAACTTTTCACTTAAAAATAAAACTTGGCAGACAAGACGCCTGTAATGCAGACCAAATGTATTTGGTATGTTGAGAAAAAAAAGTTAAATGAACAGAGAGAGTTAATTTTGAAACTTACTAATTGTGCATGCACTATTCTTGCTCCCCACGAGATCCCATTCCTTTACGGGACCCCCACTCTCTCCTCAGTCATCCCCGACTACCTGCATGCACAAACGTCCTCCTACCCTCAGCATGAAACAGCCTGCTGAAATCCTTGTGGCCCCTCCACATGGACACACACACACACACACACACACACACACACACAAAAAAAAAAAAGACCAGAAATGTGCCAGAAAAAAAGAGAGCAAAGGCTGCAAACTTGAGAAGCTGCAAAGGCACCCAAACCTGCCCGCCAGGGAAGCCAAGGGGAATCAAGTACAAAATCTAAATCTGTATTAACTTCAGTACAAAGTCCTCCAGTACTTTTCATCAATAGCCGTCCTGAAAGTGATGCTGCTCACAGGGTAGCCCCTGGCAGAATACCATGCTAAGAAAGCCCCCAAGACAACACGTAGGGTTACTGCAACGAGTGGAAACCCCGAGACACTCATGGAGACCCTCAGAGACCGGGATGCAAAACTTCCTTTTTTTCAAAATGAAAATTTTACTTTGCCTTATGTGCCAAGGAAACGCAGAAGAAGTTTCACAAAAGGACCTTTCCAGCACTCCCTGTTCCTACAGGGACATGAGCAAATCCTGATCTTGCCCTGATTTGGAGCAGTTTACTGGCATGAACCAGGCACCCCATGTACCCTCCTATGAGTGGTAACACAGTGGATGGTATTAAATCATGCTTTTAATAATAAATTATGTGTGACCCTTCAAAAAAAAATCAAGACGAGGTATTTAATGGCCCCCTAGCTCAGTGTACTGTGTCTGGAGAGTAATGCCGGAATTAGTCTAATCCATGTATTCAAGAGACACATGAGCAGCAAAGGGCCACATAACGGACAAGCACTCCAAGGACAGAACAGATGCTGTACAACAGGGAAAGGTGTTTATGTGCACTCCATTGAGGGACATATGACTCATGTAAGTGTCACAAACAGCCACCCTGAAATTTCAAAGCCCTTCTCTTCCTCCCTGCTGGGGCCATGGAGTACTTCAGTCCTCCCCTAGTCCTCCCTTATTGTAATAGACTGCTCAAGAGTTTTCTCCTTCTTTGGGCTTGTCTTAGTGCTGGCAAAAAATGGCCCGTGTCATTTCAAAAACTGATCCACTCAAAAAGCAAACCAGCTTCACTAGTGGTCAATAACAGAACTTAACTATAATCTGCAGGCAGAACTTCTCCAAAGAATGAAAGGGTGGACAGGATTTATCCACCCTGATACCAGAGGACAGACAGGAGTGATCTACTCTCATGCAAGAGGATGGGCAGGAATTATCCTCTGCCACATGAGAGGATGGACAAAAGCCTCATAAAAGGCACAATCATGTGACACTCATTCCAGGTAACAATATCTACTAAAGTTGGCTGTATTAGCAATGAGGCAGAAAAAAATCCCTTACCTGTCCGATAGACAAAATTGCCCTCTGTCTCTGATGATGATGGAGACACCAGTTCTTCCTCAAATTCATTGGAACTAAATGAGCCAGAGTGATTCCTTTGCCTTGTTTTTTCCATCATAGCTGCATTAGTAGCCATGACATGTCTCAGTGAGTCATTCAGGTAGCGATTCAATAAGCTGCTTTTATATTTGGGGGGTGACACGTAATCCTCATTGGCACTTGCTTCTGGTCTCACTCCTGTTTTTATTACTGAACTTTCAGTTTTAATCACAGCGTGATGAACTGGTTTGTTATATCCCCCTTCATTCATATGGTTTCTTGGAGGATTTTCTCCATCTGAAACAAAAGAACAAAGATACAGTAATACACTGAATACCTAATATTTAACACAAGGTTGTCTCTACATGTTTTGAATTGTGATAAATATAACTAAAATTAGACAACACCTTCAGCACTGGACACTGATTTTCATTTTCTTAACTAAAATTAGACAACACCTTCAGCACTGGACACTGATTTTCATTTTCTTCTGTTCACATGCTGGTCATAGTAGTTCCCATGGTTCTCAGATGTTCTAGCTATTCTAAATTAATTAGTTGTACAAAACAGTCTTTGAGTCTATTTTGCTTGAATAACACAAGGCAAGTAGAAAAAAACTAAAAAGTGCCTTAATCAATGATAAGCATTTAAAAATATGTGTAAATAAAATAAGTTCTTACTTGAAATTTGGTTCTCCTGAATACCATATCATATTTAGGTGCATTTGCTTAAACTGTACACTTTCAACTGTCCTGCAACCAATCTTTTCATGGGAATTGCATACAAAAGAAACGTGAGTACAGACTGAAACTGGAACAAAGATATTTGCAACTGAGTGCAAATTGACATGTATTCTTCTAAAAATTCACATACAAATTTCTGACGATGTTCTGCAGCATTTGTTCCTGTCCTTGTCTCTCCATGTCACAACTACCTGAAAAAAGTACCTACAGACCTAATTAATACAAATGTTCTATAAAAAAAATTGGGCATTTAAAAAAAAATAAATCTTGCATTTGCTAATTTGAATAAGAAAGAGCATTTCAGTGCATCTTTTATGGAAAATGTTTGCTTGTAAAATATATAAAATAAGTAACAGTAATATTCAGTCTACCATCTAATAAGCTCCATCAAAGTTAATCAGATTCTCTTGTTAATCAGATTCTCCTGTTAATTATGTGATTTTGCTACAGCCCTTTCATCAAGGAAAGTAACAGTCAAGTGATTTCTCATTTCTTTATACCAACAAATGTGATTAATTTTTTCCTTTAATGCAGATTAAAGGAATGAACTTGTAGAATATAATGAACGAACAATTATCTGTCTAGTAACAATGAAATATAACATGCAGCCAGACTGCCACCTTGAACTTACACAATCCCACTTTGAAAGGCTGCATAGTAGCTGGGACACAAAAAAGTCACCTAATTCACAAAAAAATTAAAGGTGGATCCACTAAGGGTGTTTTGTGATTAAAAATTAGAGCTAACTTAGGGTATCTGATACTTTCTAAATATATTTTAGTCCATTTAAAATTTATAAAAAGAGCATCAACAAACCTTCAGAGCATGAGTCATCACTGCTCACGCTGAGTCGTTCAGCATTTCCTTGAACATATTTGTTGTACAGTTTTATTCGTAAAGCCCAGCTAAGGTCTGGTTGCCTGACAGTGTTCTTCAGGCGACGTCTTGCATTGGCAAACCAGTTTGATACCTGCATACAAATGAGTGTGTTAGTTTCCTTTGAAAATTACACAAATAAACAAATCCAACCCTTGGAATTTTCATGAGCTTAATGTATGCTTCAAAGAAATGGCAAACAAGAGAAATAAGAACAAAAGTCCATGAAATCATCACTGAGCAGAGCAGGAGCCTCAAACAAGAAGGCTTCTCACCCTTCACAAGCGTTAGCAAACCCACAGTATAGCAAGGTTTCAATTAAGGAGTCATAAATACTAAGTTTATATTCATATTTAATTTTTTTATTTTAAAGATAATGCCTTGAGCTTTCAATATGAACCTTCAATATACTACTAACATCCTAAATTAAAACTAATAGCTAACATTCAGTAATTTCCTTTGACATTTATATAGGCTACAATAAGACTGTTGAATAGAAAAACCCATTATGATTTTGGATATATAAAAGCCTAAATTCTCCCTTGTACTGTATGCCTGACAAGCAGTGGATATCAGGAAAGTCTTACACAGAGGACAATGTACTTAGAGTCACTGTAGAAATCCACCATATGCTCTTCAGAGCAACAGGTTTTATGAACTCTTTTTGTTGTGAACACTTAAAACCGGCGAAGATGCAGATTCCTCAGAAGGTGACTACTAAACAATAGTCTGGCTTGTTTCCCATCCCAGCTGCAGAGTGTTTTCTGGAGTTTGACAGAGCAAAATGGATACAATTTAGAATCCTTTTAGCATACAGGGTCATCACAAAGTCAGGCTCAAACACAAGGATTTCACAGTGTTTTAGGCACTGAACAAGCAAAAAGGCACAGTCTACTCTTTTGTGCCAGCAATGCTAATCAAACCACCAAACAGGATGCATGTACTTGCAGTGACTTTACATGAAAGTACACCTAAGAATATGCCAGCCTTGATTCTACTGTAACTTAAAATTACATAAAATAGAAAATACTGACACAGTGACATTACCATAATTTTACTACCATCAAGAGCAGAGGCAAGCTACTTACATTTTAACAATATTTGTTTAATGATAAATCAAGCCGTAAAAGTGCTATCTGCTCCTTGAAGGAATGAGTGTATTTTGACATGACCTCTGCAAGGAGGCAGAATAGCATTACTTGCAAAGGAGCACGTAAAGAATGTCAGCACCCTATAGTCCCACTGACATCTTTGTGCTGTGAACATGTACACAGAGAAATCAAGACCACTACCATCATTCTGACCTGGGAATGATCATATCATTTAACTTGTGATAACCTGCAGAGCAAGGTAACCACGTTTTATTAATACATGCTACCCTACCTAATGGAGAGCCAAACTGTAGATCTCACTGTTGGATTTTGGACATAGTTTTGTCATCTGTCTGTTGTAGCTAAGATTGTATAAATCACACAGAAGTATCTGTCTAATGATTCTGGATCAATAATCCCTTCTAGGGTGATTATGAAAAAAATAAGCACTATCTGCTTAAAGGAAAAACAAAGTTTCAGTCAGAGTCACACCCAGAACTCAGCAGTGGCATCCTAAACCTGTCACTTGGATTTTACTTAAAATCACGTTTACATGAAACACGGTTCCACTGAAAATACAGTGAGCCCTGGATCAGCGTTCAGATGCCAAACACATAACTTAACAAGCCATGTAGTTTTCTGTGGCAGGTTAGAAGACCAAAACTGTAGCTGGCAGACTAAGCCATTTTCATTCTCTTCCAAAGCTGCTTGTTTATATTAATCACATTGACACAGCAATTTTTATTGTAAATGAGAAAGGGTGAGCTGGAATCCATGCACTTTCTAGTGCTGTTAACAAACTCACTCCAGACTGCTCAGCTGAAGCAGCAGTCACCTGGCCACCATATGACTTAGTGCAACTCTGAAATCAAGTACTAACAATAGAGATGGATCAATCCAGGGTCTCACTGAACACGACAGAAGCTACTGCAGCATTTTACGAAACTTGACAGCTTTCCAACCTCTCACAAGAAAGATTTCATTATGCTGCATTTCATTACATATTGGAATATTTCATCAGTGAAGTGCCATATACAGAGAAGAAAGATAGGGTAGTATTAGAGTGACTCAGACATAAAAGCAATTAAATTTAGCAGAGTGATTTCTGCATGGTACTCTTGGTTTATTTTGGGCTCATTCTTCCCGTGCCAATGCTTTGCTTTCTGCATATCAGTATGAAAAGATGAGTCATATTTTAAGTCTTCTGCCATGAGAGAAGGAAATAGTAGTATTTGATCATTATCTCATAATGAGATAAATATACTGCCCCTTGTCCTCCTGCTCTTTACAGAGTAGATCATTTTAAGTGCCATCCTACAGCACATATAGGACAGTCATAGGATCAGGCCCAGCCAGCATGGGTTTGTGAAAGGAAGGTCCTGCTTGACCAACCTGACCCCTCCAAGGGGACCCAATTAGTGAATGAGGGAAAGGTTGTGGGTGTGTTTGTCTGGACCTTAGTAAAGCTTTTGACACAGTTTCCCACAGCATTCTCCTGGGTTCATCCTTGAACAGAAAGGGTTCTGGAATCCTTTGGAACAGATTGCCTAGGGAAGATACCATGGTTGAGTCACCATCGCTGGAGATTTTTAACAGAAATGTAGACGTGGTGCTTAAGGACGTGGTTTAGTGGTGGACTTGGCAGTGCTGGGTTAGTAGTTGGGCTTGATGATCTTAAAGGTCTTTTCCAACCTAAATGATTTTATGACTCTGAAAGAACCCAAAGTCAGTTTTTAGAAGAGAAGCCTTCTTCTAAAGCACAAAGCAGCAAATTCATTCCAGATACTCTTATGTATGCAATTACAATAAGGCCCAACAAAGCTGAAGAAAAGTTAGGCAAATCCAGTTAAGAGATTTTTAGGCTAAATCTATGATGTGGTATCTCTGGGTGCTTTCCTACTCTTGGGCACTGGTATATGTCATTGGAATATCTTGGTTTTTAAGACATCACGAGATTCGACACCTCTCCCACTCTTCAGGGGGGGACAACCTCCAGCCATGCAAACTGGAAGAGACTGTACCAGACAGCATCTTCATTCTGACCCACAGCCACCACTTGGGTTATTATAGGTTGTTTCTGGCTCCTTTACAGCCAATTTCAAAATGTTACCTTGTCTATCAATGTAGTCTTTTAAAAGCTGCATGCCTGCTGCTGTAGTTCGCACTCACAAGTGCCTGTTTGCACCACATTTACCTGAACTCTTGCAAAAAGAAACAACCAAAGCTGCCAAAAATGTCCATCCGTTACCATAGTCCCAAGTTACATTACTGTGACTTCCAAAAATAATAAAACCCCCAAAATAATGATTTACATATAAGCCAGTGAGAAAATCTTTGTCATAGAAACCTCCCAAGAACTAAGTATCTTGAAAAACACGCATGATGAAATTCACTATTCTGGTAAAGTAAGGATCATGTAGTTCTTCAAGAAATAAAAATATAAAACCCAAGAGGAATGACAATAGATGTTCTTTCCAGCATTCTTTTTTTTTTACAGCAGCTCAGTTGTTCCCAAAGAGCATCAGATACTTACATCGGCATCATGAAATATTGACCCCTTGGCTTTACTTTAGAAGAGACTTCCTAATTTTTATTGTAATTTGTTCTGCTTCACTGCTTAAGCGTGGTCAAAGTTTCAATAAAGGAACAGACATCAAGCAATTCTCCTCCTCCAGTAATCCAGATATGCCTTTATAAATCTGAATACTATTAAATCCATAGCACCACATGACCAATATATTAATCCTCATATTGAAAAACCTTCTCTTCAACAATACACCCATTCATATTCCTTTCTGGAAGGAATATACAACCATTTTTCTTTTTTATTTCACAAGAACATCTAAACCAAAATTTAAAATGAAATAAATCAAGCACTGTGGTAATAATACAAATAAAAACGTAGCATATTAATAGGACAAATTATTGGATTCTGAATTGGAATCTAATTGAAGTAAAGCATAAAATGCCTTTTCAAACTATATTGCTTTTTTGGTTTCCTGCTCTGGCAGTTATGGAAGTAGAAAACTTTGGACTGTTGGACTGAAATCTGCAATAACATTTGCCTTGAGGACTCCCAAAGACCTTGTTGGCCTGCACAGGAGTAAGTTGGCCCAGAATTTGCCCCAGGTTTTGCTGCTGTTCCTTAAGAAACAAGACGATTTATGATTCCCGCAAAATCCTATCTCCTTGAAAGACAATGACTTTTCTTCAGCAGTGCAGTTGGACATGCAGTTGGAATAGTCCACTTGCTGTCCCACTGCACCCAGGAACAGAAGGATAAACCAAAGTATTAGTGAGGTAGAATAAATTAATGTAAAATCAGCCAATTGGGTGATAGCAAAATTAATGAAAATAAAGTTGTGGAAGATCTGACATGTAAATATTGTCCTAAGAGCAGAAGTAAAAAATAGGGCTGGATGTTCACCTCTTTGCCTCACAAAAGAGTTGGTTTTATCTATGCCAGGACCTGCAAAAGCTCCTTGCATAGATGGTACATACTGGAATAAGCTTCATTAGATGAAAGAAAAGCACAGGGAGAAGAGTTATGGCTATAGTATCAAAATTACTATGGATCAACCTCATCTTCCAGGCAGCTGACCTTTTCCAAGGTCATCAGTCAGGAGAAAAACAAAATAACCCAACCATTCATTCTTTGGCAGAAACTAAAAGGGATTTTCAACAGTATCTTTTGCCTCCCCTAGGGCTTGCAACACAAGGCATCAGCACGTGATGGATCCTGAAAAGAGGATGGAGCTGTCACCTGACAAGTGCCTCCACGGGAGTAGAAAGCTGTGGGAGCAAACACCACGGGACAGCACCGAAAACCAGAAAAAGAGTGGGAAATATGGGACATGAAGGCATGTAACCCAAAGAAAGCATCATACACTGACTTCTGGATCTTCAACAGTGTCCAGCAATGCTACGTGACTAGAAAAGCAAGTGGCAGGCAACCCTGGTTGATGCTTTTGCAAACTGCCCCTCCTGGGACAGAAGCAAAACTTTCCAAGAGACACTGAAGCCCAGTACCAGTCTGGTCTTGGTTATACTACTCATCCGAAAGAGCATAGCCTCCAGGGAAGCTGTTTCAGATGCACCCCATGTGACTGAGATCACAGCTAGGCATGCTCCTTCTGAGAAGAAAAATTCTGATCTGGATTACAGTCTTGTCCTTTCTGAGCATCCAAAAAGTAGGTGTGGAGTATATGTTGTTTTGTTCTTCCAGACTCTGGAACTACTGCTGGTGACAGACATATGCATTTACATCTCATACATATGCAATAGTATTCCTGGGTTAAAAGAGCACTGTACCTAAACGATGGAAGAAACACCTGGAATTTCTTTTTGATGGCGTGCTTCTCTAAAGGAAGATAGATGTGCCTGTTTGCACAGCTCTTTCAAATATTACAGTACAGAGAAACAAGGCTGGCCAAATTCAAATTCACTAGAGTCACGGGGGTCTCAGAGAGCTAAATGTAACCCTCCTTGATTCTTTGTAATTTTAGTCTACACCTTATGTAGATCACAAAACTCTGCCAAGTAGTGGCCATGGCTCACTGTATGCTTTTATAGAGGCTAATACAGCTTATCCCCATCAGGATTTATCAAAGCTGCCATGAGAGACATGCTGCAAAAACCCATCAGTTTTTTTCCCTTGTCTGTTTGTTCTGAGGCATTTATATAAGAGCAGAACTCCTCAAGATGATATTACTGTGAAAGTCTCCCAACATGGAGGTATGTTTTAAATACCATGTCAAAATACAGGAATATTCTAAAAGTCATAATCCAATAAAGTATTCCTGTTGAATTGTGCCATTGAAAGTATAGTGTTTATGTAATCATATTTTTAAAAGTCTGAGCAAACCTTTCATGTATATTTTTTAAAAGCAAGAGAAATTGTTTTAACTACATCTTCCAGTTATAACTGGCATTTTCTGAGACATTAATATTATTTTTGTTAAAGTTATAGTGTTTTTTCTAGTGAAGTAGTTTTATAGTGAGGTACTAAAGTGTAAAAGTTTTTTATTTCTCCATTGCTAGAACTAAAGTTCATACTACAGGTTTTTTTGAAGTAGAACTCAAAATAATAATCGTTAATTACCACCCACTTTTTCTAATACCTCGTGCTATTTTGATCTCTTTGTGTAGTTTGCAAAGCGACACACAATGTGTTAGGCAGAGTGCCGAGGACCCAATCCTGCAAACACACGGGTTTCATTTTATGCACCTAGCAGTAGCCTGCAGTGAGGAAATTTGATTATTCACAATGCATAAATCTTTTCAGCATCCAGACCTGAGATAGCATCACTCGGCAACCAATAGCATTTAACCACATATTTCAGTAGAGTGCCAGATGGCAAAGAGAACAAAGAAGTTACGATATATGAACATTTGCAGCAAACTTTATGCCTCTTACGGCAAGACAACTGTCAGTCATTTCAGGGGAGTATTACCTGAGAGAAAAACAATTACCTCCCATGTCTAATTACACTACAATGATAATTCCTGCAAGGCTGTGAAGCGCAGTCACTGTGTGCTGAGCTGCTGAACACAGCACGTATGGTAACGCTAATGTCTGTGCAACAGGTGATGACAATTATTATCAGAACAATAGAACAGTTTTCATCCTAGCCCATTTTGGAAAGGGCAAAGAGTAGCTCCCTACAATTTCCTCAGCAATTCCTACTCTGTGCTCAAATCTCCCATCACTTTTTTTTTTTCTCCATGAATGTTTCTAAAGACTAAGCAAAAGTATTTTCATTGTACTTATGAATGAGATGAAAGGATGAGAGTATCTATTCCTAGGAGGGCAAGCTGATAGTCTTTAGCACTTCCCCACACAGGATAGCTTAGATGTGGTAATTCTTACTTAGGAAAGACGTTCCTGCTGGGGCAGGGGAGCCCTGGGCAGGGTGGAGGAAGGATGCACACAGGACCCCTGGTCTTGCTGGCTGCACCGATGCTCCCCGATACCCAGCGCTGCCCTTTGCTCAGCTCACAGAGGAGCTTTCGTTGACACAGTTCCAGTCTCTCCCGTCCATAAAACGCCCCAGAGCAGCCTCAGAGGCGGTGGTAGAGAATTTCCTTACCTGCACCAGGGTCATCTGGGAGCCGAGGGCCAGCAGAATCTTCTCGGTCTTGGTGGGGTATGGGTTGTCGCGGTGCTTGTAGAGCCACTGCTTGAGTGGCCGCGCCATGTCCTGCAGCGCCTGCCGCTTGTGCCGCACCTTCCCGCCGCTCTGCCGCGCCCTGCCGCGGAGAAGGGGCGCTGAGGGCCGGGGATAAGGGGCACCCGCCCGCTCCCCCCGCCCGGACCCGGCTCCTCGGCGCGGCCGCTCCGGCAGGGGCGGTAGGAGGACCCTGTCCGCGGGGTGCCCCAGCCCCGGGATGCGTCCCGTTCGGGTCTGGTCCTGCCCGGGGATGCGCCCTGCTCGGGGGAGCCGAGCCCCGTCCTCACGAGGTGCTCGGGGACTTTCACGGCCGCCCCCCTTGCCCCGGCCGGCTGCTCAGGAGAAAGCGATGCCCACAGCTCCCCAAACTCCCCGTGGAGGGTCTGAGAGAGCAGACCCAGAGCGGGTGAATGACCACAACAGTGTCGCGGGCCCGAGCGGCTGCTCTGCGGGGATTTCGGCGGGGCCAGGGCTCCGCCGGTGCAAAGTGGTGCCCGGCACCTGCGAGGCGTGTGACTGGTCTGTTTACAGAGCGGCTTTCCTCGCACACTCCACGGCTGCGGTGCGCGCTGCCCCGGGGCCAGCCGAGTCTGACACTCTGCCTGGATTTATCTGCCGGTGATATTCAGAGATACCCGCGGCACCGAGCAGCTCCCGGGGCATTTCTCTCCTCGATGTTCCCTGGGGGAGCCGGCGTGCCGCTGCCACCGCCGCCGGCAGCGACGCGAGGCAGCCCGCTGAGCCCCGCGTCTGCCGAGGGAAACGGCGAATACCGGGGAACGAAACACGGGCTCCGTTAAAAAAAAAAAAAAAAAAAAAAAAAAAAAAAAAAAAAAAAAAAAAAAAAAAAAAAAAAAAAAAAAAAAAAAAAAAAAAAAAAAAAAAAAAAAAAAAAAAAAAAAAAAAAAAAAAAA
>NW_020955463.1:791917-864522 GCF_003031625.1 Empidonax traillii | reverse complement strand
AAGCAGCACCTCGGCGTGATGTGGGCCCTCCACCACCCCCACGTAGGGCCGGCTGCTCCGCTCCCGCTCCTTGGCGTCCTCCTCGAAAAGCACCTGGCCGCTGAGCTTGCTGAAGACGATGGTGTTCATGGTGGGGGGCTGGGGGCCGCCGTCGTGCTGGCCGCCGGCTCCGAGGTGCGGGGGCTCGCTGTGCGCTGCGGGGAGGCGGCAGCGGTGACCGGGCAGCCGCGCCGAACCGCCGAGACCCGCCCGGCACGGTCGGCAGGGGGGCAGCGCGGAGGCACCGGGCGCCGCCTGCCCACCCACGGGGGGGAGGCAGCCCGCCCCTCCCACGGCCCGGCCCGCTCCCACGGCCCCCCCCCCCCCAACCCCGGCCCGCTCCCTCGGCCCGGCCCGCTCCCACTCGCACCTCGCCGCCGGCCTCCGCCGCGCTCCTCGCTCCGTGTCGCAATAGTTCAGAGCGCGGGTTTTCTGTGGGTTTGGTGTTTCTCTCTCGCTTGCTCTCTCTCTCACTCCTTTTTTCTCCCCTTTTCCTCCCCCTCCCCTCCCCTGGAATGATTTTTCCCTTCCCCCTCCCCAAACGGGGAGGGAAACAAGTTGTTTTTAACGACCACCAAATGCGCAGAGCCGGCGCCCGGAGGCACAGTCGCCGCGCAGCCACTCACACTGTCGGGACCGCCGCTCCCCATCCCCGGGGGAAGTCACCGCCGGCGAGGGGACCCCAGCATCCCCAGCAAGGGCACGGGCCCCGCCCGGGCAGCGCGGCGTCGAGGGGCGGTGCGTCGAGGGGCGGTAGGAGTCCTGCCAGGGGCATCCGAGGGGACGGCAGTGCACGGCTGGGCAGTCCACCGTCTGTATGGGGGCGTCCCCCGGGGAAGGCGGCTGAGGACACCGGCTAGCGTCACGCTGGTCGCGGGAGAGACCCTCGTCGGGGACGCGGGGAGCAGCCGCAGCCCTGTGCCACTCATTAACGCCGGCGTTTAATGAAGCCATACCAGGAAACATCTCCCCCCACGCTTCTCCGTCTTCTCTTGTGTGTCGTCTCTACCCCCTTCTCCCCGCCCAAGGATTATAAATTAGCCCACAGCCCAAGCAGGGAGACAGCCTTTAGCATCCTCGGCGCGGCCAGCGCGCTCTCGCACAGATGCGATGCTCGGTAGCCGGAGATATCTGCCGGGGCCCCGTCCTGCTCCCACGGAAGTGCCCCGGCTCCCCCAGCCCCGTTGCTCCACACCCCCCGCACCCCGCGCCGCCCTCCAGCGCAGCAGCCCGGCCCGGGCCGCCGGGCTTAACATTTCGGTTTTCTGTGCGCAGAAACGGAGGAGATGGCCACAGTCAATATTTACAAGGATGTAATTCAGACGTTATTTGACCGCCGCGGGTGAACGGGGAGCAGCCGTCTGCGCCCGCGGGCCCGGCGGAATGTGCGCGGCGCGGACACCCCGTGAGCGCACCACGCGCGACCCCACGCTCTCCGTGGCACATCGCTGTCCCTGTCCTTGTCCCCGCAAGTGTGACCCCAAAGAACCTGAGTTGGCATAGCTCCTACCTCTTGTGTTCCCTCACCCCCTTCCATCACCCTGGCCTTGTCCCCACCCGTCTTCCCGGGCTGCAGAGGCCACCGCGAAGGGGTGCGCGGGTCTCCACGGGCTCTGCGCTGGAGCGGTGGGGACAGAGGGGGCAGGTACCTGCTGCACTCCGGTCCGAGAATTCCCCTCTCGCCCCCCGCTCCGGGCTCAGCCGCACCGTTTCTGCCCCACCGTGGGGTCTCTTCTGGGACTGACTCCCATCCCCGCACTCCTCCTCTTAGGGGCGTGACGTCACGGACTCTCTCTGCGACGTCACACAGCCACACGCAGTGGGGAAAGGGTCTTTGGAAGAGGGAGGCACCTTGGTGTCGGGAATCACCAACCCGACTGTAATTTCTCCATTTGCTGAAGGGAAGCAGGAGAGAGGGTGGAGAAGGGCAATGCACTAAAGAGGTTAGGGAGAAAAATTGCTGTCCCCAGGGTAGGAGAAAAAAACATGAAAAACTTGCTGCCAGTGCCCTGATGAGAAAACAAAAGGTAGAAAAAGGTGTAAATGACCACAGGAGTGCTTCTGTGCAGGCCACGTATCCCACACTTCTGACCTTTGGGCAAAGCCCTGGTAAGGCTGCCCCACAGTGCCCTGGCCAGAGCACTCAGAACCAGCTGGGGGAGAAGGGGTATAGGGGAGCACTGTCCTGTTAGTCTGTGCTAACATGCTGTTTAGTGGCTTCCTGCAAAACAAACAGCTCCAATCATCCCCAGCTGAACTGTTTATGAGCTGGGAAGTATTGTTATAATTACATCTCAGCAAAAGGAGTCTGAGAAAGTGACAGGTTTGATCAAAAACAAGGTCCTGAGGGTTCCTGCTCAATCCAGTGAAACAAGAAGGTGATCTCAATCGTTTGCAGCCTCAAGTGAAGTGTTTGCCCTGTTGTCTTCCCACTCTCCTCTCCTAGCATCTCTGGCACGGCAGGGGTGATCCCCTCTGGCAAGGCAGGAGCAGGCTCTAGTCTCCAGCTCATCAGAGGAGGTGCAGATGGGGCACAGTAGGTCCTGTGGGCCCAGCAGACTGAGGCAGCTTCTGGAGCAGTGGCAGCCTATGCACTGCAGGGTACTAAGCAAGTGCCCTTAGAAGCCCCTTCCCTCCTGCCTGTCCACCATGGTGGAATGGATGCTCATTCTCTGTGTGGTGGCTCAGGAGGATCTGGGAAGGCAAAGATAATCCTTCCCTATGTCTACTGATGATGGTGCTGCTTGGGCATGGGCTCAGGGGATCGTTGTCTGTGCTGGCAGGGTACATGGCTGTCCTCAAGGACATCTGTGGTCTCCAGGAGCATGGGACTGTGTGCTACTCACCTGCCTGCCCATGCAGAGCTGGGCAGGACACGGGCAGCCAGGGCAGCAGGTTGCTGAGGGCCTGGCAGATCCCACACCCATACCCAGAATAAATCACAGCAAAAAGAGCCGATGGCAGAAATCAGCATTTGGAAAGCGGCTCTGGAAAAAACCAAAAGTCTGTGTGGGGCAGGCGTTGCCAAACGCAGTGAGGCAGTGGCAGGAGCAGTTGGCACTGCGGTGCCTTACAAGCCTCTAAAGCAGTGAGATCTCCCAAATCATCACATGTAAATCTCACACACGCCCGCCCCCTCCATATTTTATTACTTAGATCACAGTTGAAAAGCTTAAATGAAAACAGCATTTCTATTTCCAGAGCTTGTTTAACATCGTGAATGTGATACAAACTGTGGGCTTCATGTTTTTAATTAAGGTTTCTTACCCGGCCATGCACGGAAAAAGAAGTCAATAGTTGCTAGCCGCATACCGCGGCCTGCAGCCGGCTCCCCTGAGGATGGTGCAGTGCCGACTGACAGAACCACTGTGGCTCCCATGCATCCCACAGAGGGGCGGGGGCCCTGGGGCGCAGCAGGAGTTCAGGCACCTGCCAGGCTGGAGCTGCAAGAATCTCACTGCTGTCCTTTCCAACACCCCTCTCCCAGCCCAAGCTTGCATGCCCAGCTTCAGACAGCTGGTAGGCCAGGTTAGCACGCCAGAAAGTGGCAGCAAGGCACATTTCCAAGGGATATCGTGCAGAAAGAGCCTAAAAGAGGTGCTTTGGGGCCCAGTGTGTCTCATTGGAAGAGCCAGGAAAAAATCAACTGTGCTGTCAAGCTGAGAGGAGAAATTGCTCCTGAGGCTGCAACTGATGGAGCTACTCAGTGCCAGGCCTGCTCCAGACAGCAGAGAAGCTGCAGCCCCAGCCCCACCGCCTGCAGTAAGCAGCTACCCTGCAGAGCCCCACTGGGGCTGGCTGTGAGCACCGCTCTGCCTCCTCTCCTTTCGCTGGCCATGAACAGAGGACAATCCAAAACCAGTTCATAGAATCATAGAATATGCGAGTTGGAAGTGACTTATCAGGTCACTGAGTCCAACTACTTGCCCTGTGCAGGACACCCCAATAATCACACCATGGGCCTGAGAGCACTGTCCAAATGCTTCTCGTACTCTGTCAGGCTTGGTGCTATGATCACTTCCCTGGAGATCCTGTTCCAGTGCTCAACCACCCTTTGGGTGAAGAACTTTTTCCTGATATCTAACCTAAACGTCCCCCAACTCAGCTTCAGTTCACTAGAGTCCCATCTATGCTCCTAAATACAGTCCTCAGTTTTGGTCTGCACTTCCAGTAAAATGTTGCTTTTTATCCCTTGCTTCATGCTCTGGTTATTTTTTAAATGCTTTCAGCAAACATTTCCTTAGCATTGCATTCTCACAGCTCCTCCCTCCAGCTGCAGATTCCTCCACATATATGTTTGAAATTCAAAGAATTTCCTCATGTCCCTGGTACGCTCTGCACTATGGCAGGCTGGGTGGCTAAATAACTGCAGCCGTGTAAGTTGATGGGCCTGAGAAATCAGGTAGGTGAAAATTTGGTTAGGATAATGCAGAATGGAGCACTATCTAAATAGCCGCACTCACAGGGAGAGCAGCTGCAGAGAGTTGTTGCCATCCCAGTCAGCAGTTGGATCAGTGCTGAGCAAAGTCCCGAGGCACATGTAGACAAGGATGAACCTGATTAACCAAGCTGGAGATTTTGTTGGATCAATGCCTAGAATAGCCACTGGTTTAGAGTAAGGGGGGCTGAGTGCTCCATCCTTGGAAGCAGTGAGGTCATCATACTGATCATACAAAATCTGAGAGGGGACATAATTATGTTGGGCTACTGGAAAGTAAAGGCAAGCTCTGAAGTTGCCACCTGATTACAGGCCTTTTTGCAGGCAAAGACCTGTGGAGGAATGAGTGTTGGAAGGTTTCTCAGCAGCAGTGAAGGACCACCTGAGAGAAGAAACGTGTATTTATTTCTTTTCTTTGTGGGTATTTGGTTTGGAGGAACTGGTAAGAAGATACTTTGAAATGGAATGATGTATACAGGAAACAAACACACCAACATTATCCGTGACTATTCTTAAAGCAGTTTTGGGGGCGGTGCTGCAGCAGGTAATATTGTTAAACTGCAGGGCCAAAGACTGTGGGGAGCTCTGTGAGCAAGGAGGGCAACAACAGCACGAAGGTGAAATGAGGAGCTTGTCAAGAGGATGTTCTGAAACCTGGCAGACGTGACCATTAACCAAATCCTGGTTTCAGTTCCAGGTACAGCAAGACCAGACTGAGACAAAATGTTAGACTGTAGCTCCAGTGTAGGCTTCCGCTCAACTCAGGTATTTCCTTACCATGTACACCCAGGATGGATGTTCAGTAAGGGAGCTGCTCTGCTGTCTGCAGGCTGCTGAATGCTGCAGAACGGTGGACCAGACATCACCTGACAAGAAAGTCGAAAACAAGAGTTGCACTGGGATCTGTACAAATGGAGGGGACAACCTTATGTGAAGGTTCAGTTCTTGCCTCCCACAAATCAGGAAGAGTGGCATGCTGTTGGTGTTTAAAAGAGTAGGCTAAGGACATGGGCCAGGTTATAGAGTGGACACATGTGCTACAACACATCATATTTTGTGATCTGGTTTCTAGCTCAGTTCAGTGATGAAACCTAGAGCCAGGGTGGTGGCATAGCAAGGGGAAGTGGCCAGGGAGCTGTGCCTTGGACTTGACCTTAGTCATGGTTGTCAGGAATGGGGGAACCAAGACCACTTTGAAGGCAGGGAGCTGGGCTTGCAAACCTGAGGAAGGGTCAGGTGCCTCTTTGTGAGCAGCAGTAGGCAGCTGCTGGCCCTGTTTCTTTTAAGAAGCACAGGGTCCTGTAGGTAGCCTCCCTGGTGACACCTTCAAACTGGGGTTAGTGGTGGCAAAAGCCCCAGACAAACTGCAGATCTAGAAAACCCCAACACACAGCTGTTGTTTCATCTAGGAGAGTGGAAGACCCAGTTCCATTCTACATCTTCTTTATGTGATTTTTCTTAAGAATTAATAAACAAAAAATTAAAAAAACAAAACAAGCTCTCCAACCCATGATCTCAGTTATTTCTACTTCCATATGAACCTATCCCCAAAGAGTCAGAAAAACAATCTCCTGACTGGTGCTCAGGATCTTTTCTTCTCACTGCTCTGTTCCACCTTCATTTTCTGTTGCATTTTTTGGGTTTCCATCCCCTTGGACCATGTAAAACAAAATTCTTTCCACAGGGCCTCTGCTGTCCATCAGGTGCTGTGTGCAGTGGGCACAAGTAGGAGGAGGAGGGCCATGGTGTTTGCAGGAGACATGTTTTCCCAGTGACCCTTAGCTCAGTTTCTGTTAGGACTCTGTGACAAGCCAAAAGGGCAAAAGGGTTCCAGAGAGGGGCCAGATGGTTTCTCCGGGAATGAAAATTATGTGTAATGCAGTGTTAATTAGGAGGAAACGTGGTCAGCAGGAGAAGCTCTGCAGCTTGGCCTGAGATAGAGTCGGTGTCTCAAGATCAGGCCTCTTGGTTATTAAGCTTCATTTCTGTGTGTGAGCTGGTCTCCATTTCATGCTCTTAGGACCCAGGTGGGATCTGTGTGTGCCCCAGAGGAGACTCCATTCATGGTACTTATGGCCTGCCTGTTTTCATCAGTTCTCTGCCCTTTATGGAATCAAGATGTGTGAGTTGCTCCAGTCTGCACCATTCCTCCTTGATTGCTCTTTTTGCTTAACCCCAAGAAATACAAAGACAGAAACTCAAGCCTTAAATATGTACAGGAACCCTTTTTTCTGTACCGACAGCAGGTGAAATACCCCAAAAGAGGATGATTTCCTTAATTATGTGTAATATATCAACATAATAAAAATTAGTAATTTTGCTGTGCTTTTATACATTTTATTCATTTAATAATTGTGTTTCTTTTAACAGAGTTTTTAATTCTATATTTAATATTCCCAGAGGAAAATCACATCCTTGGTTTCTTTACTGGCCAGGGAGTGACTCAGTTCCATTTAATGCAGTATCTCAGATAGTGATGTCTGCTCTACATTTGGAAACTGGATTTGTGGATTTGTTTGGATTTACCATTAACATTGCAGGTCCCATTGCAGAAATCACTGCTTTGAAAAGCTAAGCATAAATGCTGAACAGCTGATAACACTAATAATTATAAATCTAATTTTTCTTTGGTCACCTGCGCAAAAATAAACACCTCACACTGTGATATTGAATTCCCTACTATTTACTCCTGTTCTAGTTCCTCTGGAAAGCACAAAACCAGGTAATTTTGCTACCAATATTCTTCAATACTATCAATAGAGAGATCAATCCATAATTTTGAAATTATTATCTGCAGAATGGTGCAAACAATGAGGAACTTTTGCTCAAGTCTGTCTTTTTTGGGGCAGGAAGAGAAGAAGGTGTGCATGTAGGTGAGAGAAAAGGGGGTGCAGTAATGCGCAAGGACACCGTGACTCATGTGGCATCTGTCTGGGACCTGTCCCATCTACCAGCCTCAACTCTCAAGCATTCCCAAATATCCAAAAACGTGAACAAACCCAGCAAGGTATGGGCTGAGGGGACGGAAGGGACAGCTGTGAGGGGCTGACTCCATTTCCCGCTTGAGCCGCACGTGGCTTTGTGTGACCTCGAGGATTTCACAATCCCCGTGCCTCTCTCCTGCAGCTGTAACACAGGAATAATAACGCTTCCCCCCCTTTCTCTGCTTCCTACTCTGCTTTTGGCACACGGCTAATGCAAGAGAGCTTGATCTCAGTTGGAATCTATCACTGCTACTGACATGTTAATAATACCAGAAGAAACGTTTCCTCTTTCCTTTGTACTGACAGAACTCTGCACGGGGTAGCAGCTCCCAACACGTCAGCCCAGAGCGTATTCACTTTCAACCCCAAATCTAAGGCGTTTTCCGAAGACAAGACAGAGAGGATACAAGATTCAGGCTGACTTTTAGGATTTTAAACAGGGAGAAGTAGTCATAACATGCTTCAGTTTGATGGCCCTCCAGTTATTGCATAAAAAACCTCTGAATTATCCTCAGCCTCTTGGCTGCTTACACAGCATTAAACCTCGTGTGGTTGAGTCAGGGTTTCGATGATTTTCTGTCTAGAAGCTCCTCTGGTAGATATCAGGTCCTGGAGAGGACAGGCAGAGTCAGAGCATGATGCCTCGGTAACATGAATGTGATTGAGGAGATTTTGTAACCTGAAGGAAAACCCCAAAGTTATTGCCAGTTTTTATAAAGACTGTGTGGGGTCAGGTACCAGCAGCTCCCTGGGGAGAGCTCCCTCCAGGACACAGGATCCTGCTCTCTTGGACTCTGGTTGGGAGTCACACAATGGTGGGTTGGTTTCCCCCAAAGGAAGCCTGAGAAAATCAGAGCATAAAATAGGGTTGCGGGAAGATTCTTCTAAAGACGACTTGCTATTAATGTTTTTGGCCTGAGTTTGAAAATCTCCTTCCTTACTCCTTGCAGTCATACAAAAACATCTCCCTAGCTGCTCTAGCTCTTACATAATTGATAATTTATAAATCTCTGATGATTTAAAAGTTTTCAGAAAGTTGTCCAGTAATAATAAATATGTTTACTCAAGCAGATCAAAAAGTCAGGCCAATACTATTAATCTGTTTAACCAGTGCCGATAGCTGTATTATCTCCTTTTTAGCAGAATTGAGGTTAAAACCCTTTAAACAGCTTTAAAACACACAAACGCTATTTTAGCAGAGGCTAAAGCCAGAGACTCAAAGTGCAGTTTGGCTTTGAGAGCTATTGCCAGCCTGGGATGTGGATACCCAAGGAGAGGCAACAAACTCATACTCTGTCTGTGCTTGCCTGCTTGTGTACAGAATAGATGGGTTCTGCAGGGTGCAAAACATGAGGTGTAGCAGCATAACTCATGTAAACACTGTTACTATTTATTATTGGTGAGGCTGAGGCACGCAAGCCAGTGAAGGAAATAGCTGGCACATCTTCATTAATTCCTTCTGGTTCTAAAGTAAGTAGTTTTCAGGAAATAATTCTCCAAGACCTTGGCTGCACACACAGCGTATTTATTCAGAGTTGGCAGGGGCACCAGAAAACATATAGTTCATAGAGCCCTCGTTTCTCTGGATCCTGAAGGTATTTATCAAAAAGGATTTTTAGACAGATTAGAGCCACGCACGTGCATGGAATCAGGCCTATGACAGTCACCGGTGTCTTCAAGCTCTTTAGATTTAATCATAACCGCCATCCACCCTATGAACAAACTTTAGAAAGTCCCCGATATCATTAAGGATTATTTTGAGAATGAGTCCACCTTAGCTTGGCAAGTGAATATTGGTTTCACAGGTTTTTCCTCCAAGTTACTTTAATATAACTATTATATTTTCCTCTGGATTGTGACGATTCGACTTGTGACCTCAGGGATACTTTACTTGTTGCTTTGAGATGTAGCCATGACTAAACCCAGAAATTTAGATATATATTCAGACTTTTTTATCTGAAAAATGGACTGAAAATCTTGAATATCAGTCTCTCTCATGAGATGTCCTGATTTCATGCATTACAGCAGGGCCAGAAATAACATGAGAACAGCTTTTCTCACAGTATTTCAGTAGTTCTTTTCTGGCCATTGCCAAAAGCAGGATGTGAAGACATGCACGAACATTAAAGCAAACTCTTATTAGAATAGTTCAAGTTCCTTTTGCATTGTGGTAAAAATTTGTGTCAATTTTCATTCTAGTCAGACTATTTCAACCCTTTCAGTACTTCAAAAATCTGTCAGTGTTTTTTCTTAATAAATCATTCTGCTAGCTTAAATGTGATTTGTGGGTTTTCATCTTTTTTTCTTTTTCTTTTTAAACACAGGCCAAGAATATGACAAAGTGCTCAGACCCAAATTGCACATTTGATTGTATGCATAAATGTTGGCTATCCTGCTGGCTATTCCATTCCTCATTGGTATCATATTAAGCCTCCAGTGTTTGCTGGACGGGAACAGAAGGTGCCCTCAGATGCCCGAGGCAAGACTACAACTGCCATAAGTGGGGATGTGCCCCAGCAATAAGGACAGAATAGTTTCAGGTTTGCATAATTAAATTGTTTCCTTCAAAGCTGTCAACAAAACCAGGTGCTGGTCACCTCACAGTCTTTCCACAAAGTGGTGAAATGGTATAAAGTTACCTGCTTCAGCTGCCAGGGAAAACACTGGGAATAAGAGCAAGCACAAAGCAGGGTCATAGCTTGCTCCTACGGGCTCCTCCATCCACAACTGTGGGATGTGCACTGGGCTGACAGCCCTGGCAGGGACAGGGCACACCTTGGTGCTGTGCCTGCCCCTGTTCCCGGCAGTGCCTGTACAGTACTTGCTCCTGCCCCTTTTCAGAGTGATAGGCTAAACATGTGCTCTGCCCAGACAGCAGTTTGGCCTCTCCTGCAGTGAGGCTGTCCACCCACACTGGAGTCATGGTGGCATCAGGTGGGCTTACTTTCTGGATGGACCTCTCTGCAAAGCAGGGCTTTCCAGATATCTGAATCAGGGCGCAGAGGAGGTCAGCTAAACCTCTTTGGACTTTACCTTCTCCATGAGGCATATTCCAGCCTGTTTTAATAGACCAGGGCATCCCTTACCTGCCTATGTTTTCTCTTCACCAGTTCAGTAAGGAAAGAAACACAGGGATGTGGTGAGCAGCTTGGCCATGCAGCACCTGCAGGGACACCTTGCTGTCACCGGCAGGTTTGTCCTGATGAGGAGCCGGGCACCTTGCCCATGAACTAGTCTCTGACTGGAGGGGAAATGAACAGAATTCTGGACTGCCCAGGGCATCAGCGAGGGCCCAGATCTCCTCAACTGATCTGTTCACTAGCTGCAAACTTCAGATCGCCACATAGCACCAGGTGGTTGGCTCAAACACTTGGTCTCCTCAGGAAAGCTGTCACCCTGTCTGGTTCTGGATAGAGAAGGTCAAGCCATGGTTACACACAGAGAGGAGACCTCTACTTTTTTGCTGACGCTCTCTGCAAGGACAGCTGAGATGTAGTGTCTTACTCCAGATGGGTGAATCAGAGCATGAAAGTACCTGACTGGCAAGCCAAGAACTGTCAGACCATTTACAGGATATAGTTCAGGGTTTGCAAATCCAGCCCTGTAATTATGAATCCCAGGATCTCAAATCAAGAGGGCACTTCAGGAGCAGTCAAATCCTACTAGAGGCTTTTGCTGGTCACCTTTCTACAGACAATAATAGGACTAACCCCACCTGGCTACATAGTATTTGAATTGGAAATTGATTTCCTTCTCAACATTTCTGATTCTCCTTCAGTAGCCTACAACATCTGCTGGTTGTGATGCAGATATCTGTAATGAACAGGCGATCTTTTGCAGTGCATAAGTGACACACTGCTGGTTTTATTGAAGAAGCCTTTGAGAAGGACACCCACTGGGCCTCTGAAGTTCAGAGACTCTGAGACCTTTTTCAATATTGTCACAGCCACTGTCCTGTAAAAGGCTGTGCCTGAGATGCCTGGGCTCACTTGGAGTACTCTCTCCAAAAAAAAGGCACTTTGATTTGTGCCTGTGTTTATGTGGGAGACTCTCCATGGATTGAGCCATAAAGTCCCAGTTAAGGTAATTCTGTCTGGCAGCATCACTAGAGAGTTTGCAATGAACATTTACAAACCATCCAAGAATATGATTTCTTACACAAAAGATCCAGCTTTTTAAGGCTTTTACCCATGGAGCTGCTTCAAGCAGTCCTCATACCTCAGTCCTCCCTTGGATGGACTCTGCAGCCCTGGACCAGGCAGCTGATAATACAGAAATGCTCGAAATGCCTGGAAAGGACACAGTCATGTCAATCGTCTCCAGTGAAGGTAGCAGTCACAAACACATGGGTTTGCCAGAAGTCCCTGGCTGGTTCCAAGACGCTTTCATTTGTTTGCATTGCTAATCTACCAGAGACTGAGACTGCTCGAAGAGATACCAAGCCTTTAGTAAGCTTTCTTTTACCCTGCTCCTGTTGGGATCTGCCGGACAACAGCCATCTGAGAAGGTTTTGGGAGACTGTACAGTTATCAGACTAAGACAGAAGGAAATAGTCTGAGCTGAAGGCAGGACAGCCTGTACACATACTCGTTCTTCAAGTCCTCTTGCTTTCCCTGTGGCTTAGCTGCTTGTCAGGGCTGTCAGACTCAAGGTCTCACTGCAGCGGGGTCTGGACAGGAGGAACGCCCTCCTGAGATGCATCTCCATAAAAATCAGTTAATGCCGTAACACATGGAGGGCATTTGGCTCACAGATCATGATGGGATCCCACTGTAAAAAAAATTTAAGGCTTTTCGAAACTTTCTTCTTATACCAGAACACTGTGTACTTGTATTTATGGAAAGGAAAGCAGTATGAGGGTAGTACAGGGTGTATAGGGCACATGTCCCTTTTCCAAGTAGATGTAGCATTGTTTCATGCCCCTTGTTGGCCAGAATGATTTCCCGAAAGAGGGGCTGGCTTTGCATCCTGACAGCCTGGGTTGCCATTCCACTGCGCAGGATTCCAAAATCTGTGTTTTATCAAGCTAAGACACTAAATCATCTTTCTTTGCTTCTTACTAAAGTCTTTCTTTAATAAAATCTTTCTTTCCACCTTGCTTCCTTCCACATAATGATGTGACTGACCAGCACCTCCCCTGCAGCTGAGGATGCAGCTGCACTCACCTGGGCCCTCCAGCAAAGAGCAAAGTGAGAAGTAGAGAGTGTGAGTGCAGCTGTGCTACCCCAATGCTCCCAGGGCTAGAGCACGTTGGGTACCTGCACATCACTGATAATCACTGAAAGTGACTTCTCCATCCCTCCCCTTAAATTTTCCTTGGGCAGGAGTGATATCCTACATAACCTATTTTTGAAATTTTTGTGCTGTTACTTACCACCCAGAGCTGCCCAGGGATAGTGTTCCTCATCACAGCATGCTGGGTTTACAGCACATTCTCAGCTGTTGGGAGTTCTCCAGGGGTAGCCTGCAGCCCCCTTCAGCTCTCACTCAGCTACATTAGCATCATTTTGTTTGCAGTTACTCAAGACATAATTGCCCAAATCACACTTGCTACTGGCCGAGGCAAAATGTTACCTGTCTCAGCAAAGTGAGATTTCACTTACTTTTCCACATATTTTACTGACTGAAACTTTAAAGGGCTATCTGCAGGTGGCAGCCACATTTTGTAACCAAATTGCCTCCGCATTCTCACTACTTTGTAAAATTGCTACTAGCTGATTACAGAAGCACAGTCTCGTTACTTCGTTGGCCTGTTTAATTTAAAAAGTAAATCTCATAAACTTCTGACAATTGCTAACTTTCTCATTGGATTAAATTCTTAGACAGTTTTATTGATTCATTCTGTGGGGTTTTCCAAGGTTTTCTTTGGCTGGGTCAGCTTTTCTAAACTGCCACTTAGATTTGCTATGAAAATATATGCCTCTGCATTCAGTGCACACCCTGTCAGATGCACAGTGGAAGCCCTGAGCCCAGGCTGCTTATCAGCCCCCTGCCCTATGCTGCAGGGTGCTTACATCTCCAGTGGGGCTGGTGGTACTGGGAACCCCCCCAGAGAGGCTCTGTGATTGATCTCCGTTCTCTCAGGACTTACACACTTACTTGAGGCTGCAAAAAAATGCTTCACATCCCTAAAGCTGCTTCTGGAGTTCAGCATTTTGGCCAGCACTTTCTGAGGCCCCAGCATCATGGCTGTGTTTTGGCCTGGTCGTAATGGTTGTCCATGACATGGAATAGCTGTTCCAAGGCCACGAGGGTCCTTTCTTATATTTGCTTTCTCTGATGGAGACTCTCTGAGACTTGCAGAGGGTGCTGTGGAGCACTTGAGCCTGCATTTCCCATCTCCCAGAGCAAGACATATATGGCAGAGTACAAAATATTTTCCTCTTAAAGCTGAAACGTATTTCAGCTCTTTGGGATGGTGGGTGTAGATGTGGCAGTCTTGTAGGAGAGGAGACACACGATTCAAATTCAGTTCTAGCAAAAGTTATAGTGGTTTCTATTACACATTCCTACAAAGTTCAGAACAGATTAAATGGTAATTAGATATCAGTAATTGCCAGTGGAACTAAAATCATAACACAGATCACAGTAACTGTTGATTTAGAAATGTCCACAATAATGAGTCTACACCCGTACTTGTAAAACCCCAAGACTGGTGGAAAGAGCATGTCCACACAATGGAAGTGTCTCAAAGATATGCAAAAATCTGAATAGCAATGTGAGAGGACTGAATGGTTTGTCACTTTTTTTTAATGCTGAATTTGGAAATAATTAGGCCTCAGCTTCTTCAGACAAATCACTCCTCTTTGTTTTGTACCTCTTCACGCCACATCAGATCCAGTGCTTGGCAGTCACCTATATTCCTCAGTTGCTGTGCTGAAAAACATTCACCTAGTCATTACATTCTGGGAAGCATACCAAAGCTGTCCGCTTTTCCAAATATTTTTCCTTTTACATGACACCCCACCACAGACAGTTGTGGAACGGGCTGGAAGGAGGCATCAATCTGACCATAACTTCTGTTTCTGAACATATTTTACCCCTCATCCTCCAGTGCATATGGAATATTTCTCTCTAAGAGTTGCTCCGGCTCCACTTTGAATATTTTCCTGCCTAACCTCACACAGGGGTAAAGACTAGGTAGTCTGCTTTCCAAATGGTGCAATTAAAAAAAAAAACATAAGTGAGTTCAATGAAGGTCTGCAGAGCAAGACTGGCAGCCATGGGGACAGGGATTTTCCCTATACTGGGCAAACACAGCACAAAAAATGGCAATCCTAGAACGTCTGACTATTGCACCCATTGGAACTGAGTGCAGTTATCAAGGACAGTGTGACTTTGGTTATGAGAGTGAAGCAACACTGATCTCTTCTATCAGAACATTAGGAGTTGCTTTTCTTTTGTGCTGATCGCTCCCTGGAAAGTGGGCAGAGAAGACCCACTGGTTTAATACATGATGTTGTCCTCCAGTGGGTCTCAGCTTGGCCCTAATCAACCCCAGTCCCGTAACCGAGGTTTACATAACCGCTGACCATCCACCACCAGCCTCCTTCTCCTCTTTCTTTTTGACTCTCTGAGTGTCTGTTTGTCCCAATATGTGTTCCCCCACCCTTCCGTCATTGGAAGGTTTAATGCTGAGTGAAAAACCACGAACAGCCTTTGAACGTGTTCTGCCAAGTCTCTTTACAGTACAATACTGGCAGGAGTAAAACACTGGAGCCAGGCAAATATGCAAGCTTCATCACATTAAAGGAAGCAGAGCAGTACGGTTATTGCATCATTCTAAGGCTTCCCAGACGTTGTTGTTATGTTTTCATTAGAGCAACAGAACTGCGCTTGGTGCTTTCTGCTGGGGAGCCAAGGAGGCCCCAAAAGGCTGTCAACTGGGGAAGAGAATGCGGCAACTGGAAAGATGAGTGGTTTATTGCACTAATTTTATAGCGCAGCCTTTACCAGTTAGTGGTAGAGGGAACCAGCAATATGATCTGTGTTCGCTTTTCTTTTTATAAAAAAAAGACACGTAGCCAAGAACTTATAACTATTTGCTTGTTCAAGACAAGTTATTTGGAAGTTTAACTACTACTGAATCAACCAACATTTTTCAACACTAAATCATTTTGACTCCATATCATATGTTTTTAATTTTATCAGCATCTGTATTTTTTTTAATTATCATTTTTATTAAAGCTTTCTTTTTTTATTCTTTTATCAGAAACAGGACACAAATCCCTAGCTACTTAATCTGGGTATTAGAAGGTGCAGTTCAAAGCTCAGCCACTGAAGTATAACTCTGCTGCCAGATGCACCCGCTGGACCACAGGTGCTTGGTGTTGCTTTCCTTCATTCGTCAAGCCCCTTGGAGAAGTCGGGTGTGACACAGCACGGCTGGACAGACACTTACCACCAGTAACAATTTCAAAGAACAATTTTGACCCCCAAATGAAAAATGGGGCAGCGTCAAAAGCATTCAGGATCCTGATGCAAAGGGGAGTTGACTGAAAACTGCTGGTTAGGACCTCGTTTCCTGGTTCACCATTAGTGCAATGTCATTCTTCTGGTCCTTCTCCGACACGCACTCAAAGCAACAACAAGCAAAGGTTTTGACTGGCCATGTCAGGATTCCCAAATGATGGAAGAAAACATGTGAAATTAGTGAAGATGGCTTTGTGTCACTGCAGAACTACAAAAGTAGCAGGATTAGGCCACATCACATTACATGGTAGCCAAAATCAATGCTTCCTTGCATGAGTTCATGAGCCTTTCAGAAAGAAACACATTTGTGTTCAAAGTAGAATTGATTGCAGTTGTAAAAGATCAAGCAACTGAAGGGTACTGTGCTCCATGCAGACCAGGATAAAAACACATCACTTGCCAATGACAACAAACGGAAAAGAGAAAGGAACTTGCCAACTGAAAGGTGTCTGGCAGATAACACAGAAACCAGTCAAGAGAATAAACACAAGCCGTGGTGATGCTGTCCATGGAAATACTTCCCAGCAAATCATACTACTGAAACGATAACTAGGCAAATCACAAGTTACAATGAAAATTGCACCCAAGGAAAAGGTTCATAAGAATGGCTGGCTTCAATAGCCAAAGCAGCGAGACATTAAATCCTGAGGAACATCGCTGTTTAAACAGGAGAGAGAACAGTAATTGGTAAAATTAATTCCTTCAGAAATGGTGTAATGTAACTTGCTGCTGCAATGCCTATGACTGCAAATGTGCTCGTATCAGGTCACCCAACAGCCTGTGATTAGGCTGGCTGAGCTGAGGCGTGGCCAAGGTGCAGCACTGCTTCTTCCTGTTGTTCTGGGTCCTGAGCAGTGCATGGCAAAGCTTACTACAATTTGCAGTTGGTGAGCAGTCAGCTTCTGACTCTGAAATGAGCTCTGCAAACAGCCTGCATGGAAACTTGAATTCCACTGCTGAAGAAACACATTACATGTTTTCATCACAGTCATCCTGCTGTCATGTGTAAAACAATAATTATGTTGGTGGAAATGTGCAAGGAACAACCATTTAATTTATTATGAAATGAAAGTCTTAAACTAACATATTATCTATTTCAGCCTCCTGGGACCATTCACATCTGACCCCCATCATCAGCAGCTCATTCAACTCATTTTAGGAGACGTGGAATGAAAGAGGTACCATGCTTTCACACAAAGTGATCAGTTAGCCTAAAGCAAATTAGTGAGTCAAATCTCAAGACAGCCCTATGAGTCTCAAGCTCATTTATTTGCCAAAGGAAAGATCTGGTGATGGAGCAGAAAAACAAAACCCCTAATACATCTCAGATTCATTGCACCCAGGCCGTGAAGTTTGTATTTCTCTAACAACTTGGAGACAAAATCATGTGTCAGAGCATATGCACTTGTCATTAATACAAACAAGAGGAAATGAACATAAATCCCTGATTCAAATGTGTAGTTTGAACATCCTGGGACAATTAAATTATTGATAATGGTTATCTGTCACCAAGCAATAAATCATAAAGACATGGAGTGGCAGAAGAAAAACTATCTTGCTGCTGACAGATGTGTAGACTGAAAGATGTGGTGGGCCTATAAGGTTCCAAAAATAATTGCATAAAGGTGAAAGATTTCTTCTTTTACTCTTTTTCTCATCAATTCTAGTATTTCCATACTCAGAACAACACTTTCTCTTGACAACTTTTCTTACTTGGACTCTATGTTTTCTGACATTTAATGTAATAGAGGAACAAAGCTGACAATGAGCAGCTGGTGAAGAGCAGGACTGGCTTTATGGCTGCCAGTTGGAGCACGGCGCTTTGTGCAGAGCTGGGAGCTGGCCCCTGAAATTGTGAAAAGTGATGGATACTCCCTGCTGACAGTAACATCAACATAAATAAATTGGAAAAAAAACCAACATATTACAAGACCGTGAAAATAAAGGAATCGCATAGAGGGAGCAGAGGATGGCACATGAACAGGACAGAGGATGACCCTCCCTTTTAAATCACTACATTTTTGTACCTAAAATGATTTGTACATCAAATTGCTCTGCGCTGAAGATCATATCAAGGTCCCATGTACTCTGTATAGACATATTTCCTAAGAGGCCACAGGTTTACATGGACAAGTAGCAGTTAGCGGGAAGGGTAAGGAGTGAAGGCATTTCCCTTCCAGGCACGGGAGCTGGGAAGTGGGAGCTGGCTGGTGCCTGGATATACACAGTGGGAATGCTGGGCCTGGGTGGCGGTGGCTGCTCGGAGTGGTGCCAGGGCTTGAATAGGCTGGTGGGCACTGCCAGGAGGGCTGTGTGAGAAGCAAGTGGGACCCAGCTTTGTGAGGATCCCTTTTCAGAGAGCTGCAGTGCTGGGAAACTCAGTGCAGCTCTGTGGACAAAGTGGAAGCTTTTCAAATGTACACGTTGTACTGCACCGCTCAGAGGGGCCAGGGATCACATTCATTTATTCATTTTCCAACAACTAAATCTCTTTATATTAATTACATGGAACCCACCAGTTTTGGCCAAAAAGAGATGTATTTTTTTAATACCGGTCCTTTGCCTGTGTGGCTATCTGTATCGATTTCAAGAATTCTTCTCCCTGTACAGAACTTAAAAACTGCAGGCATGGTAAAGGAAAAGAAAACAGCACAAGTAAGTCAGCTTAAATCTGGGATTAACTGTCTGAGGTCTTAAAATAAAGGTTTCAGAACTACTCGGAGGCATAAGGGCTACCAGTGTGAGTGAGAGTGGCAAGCTGAGGCCGTTTCATTGTCAGGAACATGACATTTATTGCCCTGACACCTGTATCATAAAATTAAGCTTACTTTAGAATATATTCCATTTGAAATCCATGCTAAACAATCAAGTGTGCCTTGAGAGGTCATGTTAAGGACAGCAGTTATTTTCAGGGAGGCTTTTTTCTCCTCAACAGTTAGAAAAATAAGCCACCATTTTACGTGTTATTCATAAGTGAGACTGTGATAAAGTATTTGTATCTACAGCTTCTCTCTCAGAAAAGACAAAAATAAAATCAGCCTCTCCTCTTCCAAATGAATTTGGCAATCAGCATTTATTTTAGAAGTATTTTTGGGTATAGTGATGAAACATATGATACTACTACAGCTGTGACATCAGTGTAATAATATAGACACATTTATTCAAAATAACATACCAGGCATGTGGAACAGAGTTGGAAAATACCTAAAATAGCATTTGTTTGGTCACTGGTTGCTGACTGAACTTGTGACAACCCCGTGATTACGCTGGTGTTTGCACTGATCAAAAAATACTACTTGGATTAATATTTTGATCTCTCCACTATTAGCACCTGTCAATAGTTGGTTTCCTTGAAAATAGTCTCTACACCTTCCCTAAGGGCCCAATGCAATTCCTTTTTTTCAGAATTCCATGAGTCTTTTCAAATGAAATTTTAAATGAGCCTTCATGTCCGCTTCAGAGAAAACAAAATAAAAAGGTGGATTTGCATTATATCTTCCTTAGAAGCTTCTGTCAGGAGGAGAATAAGTTGCCTTGAGAAGTCATGCTAATTAGAACAAAAATGGTAAAATTACAAAATGCTTGCAACCAAGAAAATTGTTAAGTGAAGTAAAAAAAGTGAGTCCTTAACAAATGCAAGTTATTTAAACATTTGCTTTTTTCAGTTTCGTCAGCAGTCTTTGCTTGTAATTAAGACATTACTGCTCTCAAAGAAATGCCTTAGTATTATTTGTTAATCATGGTATATACAGTAGGTCTGTAATTTATAATATCAATAATTTCTGTGCTTTTTTGAAAGCAACTCTAATTCTGAACATAACTTTATGCAGAAAAGTTAAGTAACTATGCCAATACAATGTTGTCTTCAGTTTAAAAATGAAAAAAACATGGTAAGATAATGTGCAAATGTAAACATAATATCCTGCTCTTCATTTAGAGCTGGTAAATTTTAATCTGAGTTAAGCACGTGTTAATTAAAACACATTTCACCAGCTACTTAGAAAATTAAGCACTATTTTGTTTGATGTTGGTAGAAACGGGAAATCTGGAGTGACGTCTATTGCTGCAGCTGTTTGCAGTCCTCATATAACACCAGATGTGAGATAGATGTATCTGCATTTTCTGCTCTCCTGTGACTCACAAGTGATCAAACATGCAAAAACATCATGAGAGGATGACTGGGCAAGTTTATAATGAAGGGAACTGTTCAAGACATTCATAAATCGCTGCACAACCACACACACAGTGAAGGAAAAGTTATTGTAATGTCACAGACAAGCAAAAACATTTACGTCTACAGAGAATTAAAATACAAGCATATTAATTGTAGACAGTGTCTTTGACATATCTCAACTAAAAGTCTTTAAAAAGATATAAAGCTAAAAGACACCCCAAATCAGGTCTGAATGTTTTATCCAACCTAAGTGTGACAAACCAGTAATGTAAAAACAAATGTAAATTTCCACAGGTTTGTTTTTATTAAAGTATCCTCATGTAAATGAGCTATGCCATGGAATACAGGCGCTGGAAGGGATAATCATATATTTAAATGTAGCTGTATTGCTAAACAAGTGTGTTGGTAAAAGCTGCTAAAGCATCAGCCGTACTTTGCTTTTTCTGTTGCTAGAGCCAATCTGCGTATGTTTGCTATGCAACCAGCTGCTGCCTCCTGCAGAGGGTCATCTGTAGAGCCTACCATCACCAGTAGGAGCTAGCAAAAATACAAAAGAGAAACAGCATGAGAAAAACAAGTAAGCGTGCTATTGTTTCAATAATGTTCAAATCATATCTGGAACCACTGCACGAATTTACCCACACACACAATAAATAAAATACTAACAATCATACTAACAACATTGTATTATATATGTGTATATATATGTATGTATACTATTATACGCATACTTTTGTACACACATATGTATTAACATCCACATGAAAGTTCAATGCCTTATATTTTATCATATTTGTACCTGTGAATTGGTATTTTCACGTCTTATTTTCTGTTTATTGTACCATGTCTGTCTATTGGTTGGACTTGGATTTTTTTATTTGAAGTAGAAATTGCACATGTTTTGTTTGAGTCACGGTTTTCCCCCCAAGGTTTACCAGGGTAATTGTACATGCTCAAGATTTTTAATAAACAAAGCTATGCTTTTTTTTTTTCAGTCTTGACCACGGAACTGGATCCAGGTGAATGGGCCCTTGTGTCCCATTCACTGCAGTAGGTTTCTTTATTGTCACAGCAAACCACTCATGTTAAACTGCTTGAGGGATATAGATCTGGGCATATCAGTCTTAAACATTTGCAAGTGAAAAACAAAAGCTCAAGAAAGGCACCAAACTTTTGGAGTTGATTCAGCTTTTCAGTCATGTGGAGTAAATCCTCTACTCTGGAAGCCATTCAAATTTTTCAGTGGAAATTCCTTGGGAGTAAGGTACTGTTCAACATGAGTATGACACAAGACAGGCCTTGATGATAAAACATTTTTACATATCAGAAAACCATTAATAATGGGTTTGGATCTCATTTTAGTGTGTTGTAAGTCAGTGATGCAACTCCAAATGCAACATAGCTGGAAAAGAGAAGATTCTAGCTTAGTTCAGATCAGCTGCACACAACCCCCAGATTTCTGAAAATTTGCCAGGCCTAATGTGCATTCAGGTATTTCGAAGCTCAGACAGCTCTAATTAAAATCTATATTTTCAGTCTGCAATACTTAGGAATCTGTACTCACCCAAACAATGTTGAGTCAAACCACAGAGAAATCTGTTATCACTCAACTCTGGTGCATATTTTTCATACAGCTAAAATATTACACAAAATTATGAACTGCTAAATATAAAAGCATAAATTGAATGCAGACATCAAATTCATATGCTACCTTTTTCTAACCTTCCAGCAGTTGAGAGGCATGAGCCACAGCTGCACACATATGGCATTTGCTTAGAGAGATCAAAGCATTTTGTACTTGAGGAAGTAGTTGTGTTAGCCAAACGTACAAAACAAGCATCTTGCCAGTCACCTTTCACCCTTTGACCTTTACATGCAACTTGTATCACAGTGCCTGTGATAGGCCTGAATTAAGTCAGAAAGAGTACTACGTAAATTAAGCATCAATGATAATTTTTTTTAGCAATTCTTCTTATAATTTCCATTACTGTAATCAGATGTCTAGGCCCACATATCTAGGTAGTATCATTCTTAAAGTATGAACACTCCTGAAAGGGTATGCCAGATTTAAAAATGATGTGAGAAGAAATGCTATGAGAAAGTTTTATGTTACTCTACTTTATTTGCATGCAAAACCTGGCCAAGGTCAGCAACCACAGAAGTCAGTGGAAGGTACTACTGGCTTCAAGTGGACATAAGGCCAAGGAGCATGTCTATGTGTACTGATAAAACTGTTCTACAAAGCACAAAGACCAGAGTGCAAGTCTTACCAAATGACTTCTATTTTTTGATTCTGAAATATTGCTGGATGAAGATCTTTCTGCCTTGCCTTGTCAGCTTAAATTATCCAGTGATTCTTTAGGTGCCTCACAACTTTCTTGTGTAACTTATAGAAAGAAACTGTTATAAATCCTTCATATCCCTGACTCAAACTCAAAAATATGTATGCACATACCATTCATAGGGCGGTTTTGGTAAAGCTTTAAGTTTCAAAATTGGGGGCAAGGAAACTATATGCCTTATGTGATTATCCACTTCACAGATCTAATGCAAGGCTCTTCCAGTGTACTGAGTGTGGAACTCAAAGTTCCATAATAATTTCAGATAATACTTGTTATCAGTGTATAAGAGCAGAGGTTCATTACAAAAATAATGTTTTGGAGATACATTATCTAGTAGGAATATAGCAAAAAGCGAAAATCAGCCTTTCCCTACATGTTAGGTAGGACTCAATTCAAGGTTAAATATCTCTTATCATAGCCATCACTTCTTTCTAGGCTCAGAAGACTTAGGAAAATAGGTATTTTTCTGTCTCTTTCCATGGAGAGGTCAATATTAAGAAATTACAAGAGCTATAGGGGAGGGTCCATGCTCTTTTTGCAGGTGCATTTTGGAAAATCAGGGTTAGGCATCAATGAACAGAATGCTACACAACACTGGTTCCAAGTATCCAAATAGAAGTCTAATGAATAAGTAGTACAACCAAACCAATGCAAACAACAATTTTTACAAAGGTGTCATATACTGATATTTCTCTTTCTGAGTTCAGGGGATCAAAGATCAGTTGTGCTCCAATTTGCTGTTCTTCTAACTCACTTGCCAGTGGTAACATCTGTAAGAACTGCCACGTCATACAAAATCCTGTACTACACTGTGTCTCAGGATTTTTACAATACGACTTCAAAGGAATATTCTTGGAAACACTGTCCAATACAGTAGCTGCCTCTAAGGAATGAGGATATACAGCAACATTTGTCAGTTAACCTACTCCTTTTGTGCTAACAAAAAGACAGCTGAAGAGAAGACTATCAAAAATGCAAAATATTTCATTTAGAAGTAGGTAATTCTGTATTTAGAAATCCAACTTTGAAGATTTTTGATATAAATCATGGCTTAAATGAAATAAAAAAATATTCTTTTTTTATATAAACCAAGACATTTATAATTATTTCACTTCCTGACTGTCACTCCTTGACCCTTTCATGTGTTCAGTTCAATTCACTGGCAATTTGGGTCATCCAGTTGAGGTATGGGAATATATTCATAGATAGTATACACAAACTACACCCACATATTAGATATATTTGACAAGTCCAAGAAATATTTTATTTTTCTTTTAAATTCCAATGCACTAGTGCAACATAACATGTCATTTTTTCTTGATGCAATGCCCTTGAACTTCATGTATCCCTTGCCTTTACTGTTCAGGTATTGTTTTCTGACACATGTAAATGCTAACAGATGTGAGACGCAGTAAAAAAAGCATGTGGTACAAATGCTTCTTTCTGGCACATGAAAGGCACTTTCCATAGACAGAGAAAGCATCTGCAGCACCATGTAGCCTTCATTTGCTGTTGGCAGGTATCTATATTCTGAGGCAAGAGTCCAATATTTTTTGCACAGTTAGCACGTCATACCAGCAAATAAGCACAAATACAAGCTGTTTGGAGAACATACAGAGCATATGTAGCATTTCTGGATTCCAAAAGCAAGAGCAATGCACAGCCAAATCATTTAAATATTCAGAACAATTAAGATTTTGCTATTGCTATCTCAGCTTCAAATAGCACAGAATTGTGATATTATATTGGGAGTGCACAATCACAGAATAATTCAGAATTGAGGGGATCTCAGGAGGTCTCTAGTCTAATGTCATGCTCAAGGCAGAGTTAGATATGAGGTTACACCAGGTTGCTCAGAGTTTTATCCTGTCTGATCTTGAAAAACTCCAAGCATAGAAATGGCACCACCTCTTCCAGCAACTATTGTGGTGTTTGACTGACCTGGCAGAGAGAAAGGCTTTCCCTGTGTTCAGTTACTCTTGTTTTAGTTAATGCTCATTGCATTCTCTTGCCATGCTTCACTGTGGAAAGCCTATATCCATCCTTTTGATGACTGACCTCCCTGTAGGCACGCTCTTGACCACCCTGGTGGTCCTCTGCTGAATCTATTATGGTTTATCCATGTCTTCCCCACACTGGAGGCCAAAGCAGGGTGCAGTATTTTAGGTATGTTCTAATCAGCATTAAGGGGTACAAGCATTTCCCTCAACCTCCTGGCTGTGCTCCTGCTGTAAGCCCAGTGCTTTGATTTCTTTGCTGTCTGAACACTTGGCTGGCTAATGTTCTGCTTGCTATCTACCAAAATCCCTATATCCTTTTCAATATGACTGCTCCTCAGACAGTCAGCTCTGAAGACACACTTTGCAAACTCTTATTGTTGGGTGCTCTGTGGCAAAAGTCTAACAAAAAACAGAAATTCCTTTATTCCTCAAGGCATTAGTAAGAGGTAAGGGGATAAATATAATATTGGTGGCTAATGATGCCACCTACCACTGCCTGAAAGCACATCCTCCTTCTACTTAGTAACTTCACCATCACAAAATAATCGACTGAAAAAGTGTTGTTTCAAACAAGATAACACAAGCACCAACAGAAGAACTTGTCGGAAGTCCCATTGCCCTGGATGAGTAAGACAGTTATAAAAATGGACTATCAATTCTCTTTGCCATGAACATGTCTTCCTAGAATTTTTCACTTCTACAAAAGAAGTAGCCCTAGGGGATTTTAGAGCAGAAAAAGATAGGTAAGTTTGGTACCAAAAAACTCTAAACCTGACAAAATCTCAGATGGTCTCCATGTACTGGTTACCATCACTTAGCATTACTCACTTTCCTTCAGTCACAGTCACTGCAGCTTCCAGACTTAGAGGTGGGAAGCAGGAAGCACAGGACGTCATGTTTTCAGAAAGAATGGAGGTTTGCATGTAATAATCTTTAAATAACAAGTTAGTCATGCGATGTTTCCACAACAAGTTTTCCAAAACAGTGGAAAGTGTAGAACAACGCTGTTGGAAAGAGGCTCCCTTGCTCATAAACAGAAAAAAGATCAGCCTATTCAGTACTCTCGAGTCCTGTGAATGTGAAAGAAAATTATGAATAAAGAATAACTGTAAAAAATATTTAATGCCCTTTTTTGTTCTGGCTTCTTTAGGTTTTCTGCCCTGTAAAACAAATCTTATTTGATTTTTTCTAATCAGAAGGAAATATGGACAAACTCCTTCAACAAGATTCATATCTATGCTGGGAAGCTAGTCAGTTCACATAGAGCTTAAAATTCCTGGAACTAAAGACATTTGCTTCAGTACAGCATCTTGTAGACTGACATAGTACTTCCAGTTGATGGTAGGACTTGCCTTTTTTTTCTTAAATTTAGATTTATATCTGACTTATTTACGTGCAACATTTCCTGAAGGATGCTAAATTCCTAGCACTGTGATTTTCTAATTGTGTAACACTTCTTCTTCAAAAAAAGACATTTTCACATGTTTTTTATAAATCTAACCTAAAAGAAAAAAATACTTTAAATAAAAGCATATGGTAGAAGCTTATCCAAGAAAGTATCAGTCTAGATCCAGCCAGCATTTTCTAACTTTCAACACCATATTGCACACTGGAAAATATTAAAGCACCTAGTTTGAGTGTTATGTTACACATATTCCTACAAAAACACTTCTAATAAAATTAAATTATAAATAATAAAGCACTCCACAATCAAAGAATAATGAAAGTTAAGCTAAGTCACTCTTTCTAAACTACAATTCAGGCCACTTTCCTGATTTCCCCTTTCAGCTGAACAAACGGGTAAGACGACATGTACCAAACTCCGAAGAAGAAGATGCTCATGTAAGTTCTGGGATGTTTGCTTTCAGATTTTTTTTTCCTCAAGTGGCAGAAAGAGAATAGATTTCAAACATAAAGACCCATGCACCAGGGAACCAGGGAACACTGAGCTAGCAGCCATACAAAGTCCAGTACCAAGAAATTCCAGTAACAGCAGATGTGCAGGGCAGACACTCATTGTGCAGTGATGGTCTCTTCTTCTCATCTTTCTCTTCCTCCCTCAGAAAATAAGGAAAAGAGTACAGAAGCTGGAAAACCTGTGCACTCCCCACAAAGAGATACAAGACTTTAAGTCAGGATGAGAACAAACTTGTCTGCAGTTTGTTGTGCACTTCAGCCATCTCACCTGTCTCAGGATTTAGGACAAGTGATTTGTCCTTGGCAAGTTGTCTTTCCCATGTGACTGCATGTGACAAAATGGCTGTTGGCAAGATGAATCCCACAAAATGCTGGGAAACACGGGAAGAAGAAGAGTAGGGCTTGATAGTTTCAGTGAAGTACTCTGAAGATATGATTACTGATACCTTACCATGAGATGTTTACTCTTCCTTTGGAATACACAGCTTAGTGACTTTCAACTGATTTTACACCACAACAGTTTCATAGTTTAAAATCTTTCTGGGTACAGTATCATTTCTTCATTTTTCCTTCCTGCTGTCAGTCCCTTTTTTTCTACTTTTGTTTAGTCACCTCCTATATTACAGCTAAACTGAAGAGGTTTTGGGATAAGGACCATATTTCTCCAACACATCTGAATGGGAACAGCCCTCTTGAAAAGAAGTCCCCTTGAGCACACACTAATAACATACAAAATAAGAATATAGTTCTCATATTCTCCAATAAGGTTAAATGTTGCATTGCATTACTTTGGAGAAATGCATACAGCCTGAATGCCTAAAGAAAATTATAATATGGTACATACACATACTTGCAAATGTTTATATAGCCACAAAATATGTATAAACCCTACAGCTCTCTCTCCACCTCATCTGTTCCATTATCTATTTCTTATACAGTTATTTAGAGAAGGGTGCCCCCCTTCTCTGTAAAGACATAATAAATGGGCAAAGAACTGTGAATATCAGTGGCAAGGAGAAATTGACCAAAATGCTAAACGGTGAAATGCAAAATAGTTTAGAAACTTTAAATTTGCAGACCACTTTATAATACACTAAGTTTAAAGGTTTTCCCATCTCAAGTTGCAACTTACAGAGCAGGAATATTTACAACAATTTTACATGTAAATCTAACTAAATATAAGTATATCATGCAAAGGTAAAGTTGCTAAGTAAAACTAGTAGTAAAAGTTATTTTTTATCTTTGTTTAAAGGATATGTAATCTACTGGAGTCCTTAGAGGCAGACAGCTTGAATCTACATTCAGCTGTGAGATGTTTGGTGCAATATTAAGAAAGAATTCAATCATCATGAACATTCCAACATACAAAAAGTCTTAGGGGATATGAAATTCATCCCACAAAAAACAACAGGCAGATCTGATAATCCAGAAGTGATGAAGCCCAGGGTCTCACAGCATATTTTTATTTGAACCACTTTCTCTATTTTATTTTTATTTCATTGTAGTTTTCAAACAAAGATTAACATATAAAAGGCTTTTGGTGGGATAGAGAGAATAAAGAACTTTTTGGTAATCTCAAAAGAGTGACATTTCAAAAAAAATTTTTTCAATTCATTTAAAATTGATTTTATTAAAATTAAAACATGAACCTGTTTACTTACATGTAATGGATGTTCAAAACAGTAAACCTATGTCATGGACATTCCTGTCCTTTCATAGAATCACAAAATCAACTGGGTTGGAAAAGACTTCTGAGATCATCAAGTCCAACACTGCCATGGTTACAAGACCATGGCACTAAGTGCCACATTCAGTCTCATCTCCAGGGATGGAGAATCCACCACTTCCCTGGGCAGCCCATTCCAATGCCTGATTACTCTCTGTGTAAAAAATTTCTTCCTAATATCCAACCTAAATCTCCCCTGGCACAATTTAAGATTGTGCCCTCTTGTCCTACTGCTGGTTGCCTGGGAGAAGAGACTGACCCCCACCTGGCTACATAATTTGCTTTGGCTCAGTACCATGTTGGGGACTATCCTTCCTTTATATCACTGCCAGCCTGATCAATCTTTCTTCTTTGTATTTCTTGCTCTTGATCCACACTTACCTGCTTTTTCACAGTTTCCCTTCCTTTTCACTTTACAGGAGCATAACTTTTACCTTGCCTTTCTTTCTCAAATATTACTGAGAAGGTAGTACAGGAAACTGAGAAAGAATTCGGTTTTGGTTTTCAAATTTGTTAATATGACTATGAATATGAATATTTTGTCTGTTTATGCCTAGCAATCATAAGACTATATGAAAGCTAATCCGAGGCAGTTGCAAATAAACTATCAACAGCAAATCAGAGGGAAAAAAACGAGGTTTAAGCTGTCCATTAACCCTGAAGGGTTCTGCTTGACTTCTCAGCAATAACCTGAAAACATGCTGTGGGGTTTTTTAAGTGAGGTTTGTCTGATATTCCTGAAATGCACTCTAGTCTGTCTTTGAAGACAACACTGAACTGCAGTAAAGAGACACCACCGTTTCCAGACTTGTGACAAATTTTGCAGTGCTTACTGGAAGGGTACCTTATCCTTAGAACAGGGTATAAAATCTGACTGCACTAGTATTTTAAAAGTATGGTAGATCTACTGGTGTTCGTGAACTGACTTCAAACTCTCTTCTGTACTCATTTCCAAGTACTGATTTTGATCTCTAAGGTTAATATAGTTTTAGGTCCAATGGTCTAAGTGTCTGATTCTCTTCCTACATATGATCATTATAATCAGAACCAATGAGGTGCTTTTGCTAGTAAACCTTACATATCAAAGTCTGGGGATAAAAGCAGGATGTTGATCTATACAATAGAATTTATTTCAAATAAGGAGCCAGGATATTTCAAAGCTCTTTTTTCTTTTTTTTTTTTTTTTGCATACATGAAGACTGTTCTATAATCTTATGGTTTAATACATGTGGGTGGCAATGGTGCATACATTTACATAAAGTGGAAGATGAGTGGTACTGTTCAACTTATAGTCTGGTTTTAGACTACTAAATGTACTAGAAAATGTTCAATTAGAACACAGGGTAAATAAATGTATAGATGCTATGAACACAGCTCAGCTTTATTCATACAAATAGGCAACTATGATGAAGCAAGAAAAGAGCTGGGGCTTTCATAGGCAAAGGTCCATGTACAGTCCACATATTCATTCATATTGGTAGATTTAAATGTATGCTATCAGAACATTAAATGCATGCAGTTAATTCTCAAGAATCTCAAACTGCTTTTTTTTGTTATCAGAGAAAAACATATGGAATAAATTAATTTATACTGAGGAGTCAACTTCCAATAATCTACCCAAATTTCTGAGTCACTTGAGCATTTCTTTATGAACAGAGTCTGATTCAGTGCTCATAAAGTATATTTACAAGCACTGGAAATTTGTGTGCTTTTTTACAGTCTGTGTTGTGGAAAAACATTACCATGTGCACTTATTGTGACAGATAAACACTTTGGGTTTTGGTGATGAAAACATAGAGAGTGGCTTGAATTAGTGTTCCATTCAGGTCATATTCAGCCAAAGTACTTGTGATTTGCACAGAGTTATCTAGAGAGGAGTTGTGTATTTTTTTAAAAATAAGCAAAAAGTCTCCCCAAACCCACTCAAGGACTCTGGCCACAAAGTGCTTGAGTGCCTGCTGGAATTTGGAAGCTTTGTGAGATCAGAGACTTTCAGAAATATTGTGTAGCCTGCAAGTAAGCAGGCAGTAATACCTGCCTGCCTGATTTTTGTATGTCAGCTAGAAAACACTAGAGGCCCTGATCTGCTTCCTTCCCTCTCTGAAGATGTAACTATGAAGTAAGGAATGAAAAATTAATTAATAAAAGTTAAATTTAAAACTCTAATTGAAGCAAAAGCCTGTTCCTCAACTTTTTTATTAACTGCTCAACTTCAATTCCAAACTTCAAGTTTTGGAGATGTTTTTGGTTTATTCATTTGCTTGGGCTTTTTCAGTTTTATAAAAAGAAGGTTACAGTTGTGTTTGGGCAAGTGGAGGTTGTACCACATGCATAAAATCTCTGCTAAAGCTGGTTAAAGCATGCGGGGGAAGATGTGAAAATTAATTTTCTAAACCCATGCAACTCTGCTTCAATATAGAAAGAAAAAAAAATCATGTAGACCTTCTAGCTGAAAGCTACCACTGCAAAAGGTAAAAAAGAATCACAATTAATACTCTAAACCTGGTATGGCAGTTACTTTGTCTCTCAGGTAGGATGAAATGGCTGGAAAGGTTCGTTAGTTAACTAGCTACCCAAAATATTATTTCACAACACTAATGCTTGCACAAGAACATCATTAACCACATGTTGGACATTCCTGGGTGAGTATGTTTGCCACCTAATTAAAACAATACGTGGAAGCTGGTTTGAGACAAAGTACTACTCCTACATGGGGAAGGTACTCTCTTCTTCATCAGTTCCCCACTCAAACAGGCTACCATTTCAATAAAACAGTGCATCCTGGGCTTGATTCATGACAAAAATTAAGGAAATAAACATCCTTCCCTGATGAGGAGCATCTTTATGAAGAATATTGACATTTGTAAAAGAATGGTTTCTCAAAATACAATTCCCTCATATGCATTTCTGATTCTGAAGAATTAAACAGACCATCAGTTTTTTCCCCCCACTTCCCAGGATGTCAACACAAATTAGAAGATAAATAACTCCTACATTTAACTGCAAATTTTATGAGAATTCTTGGATTATGAGACTAAGAGCAGAAAAATTAACGGAACGAGCCTGAACAACCAGAAGCACAGTCAGGGCTTTGGGATGTCCCTAGCTGTACGTTACATTAGAATTTTTTCTGTCCAAATTGTTTGCAAGGACTTTATTGCCTCATCCAAATACATGTGGACATCTTTTCAGTTCTAACACACAGTCACTGGCAGTCCCTTTGGATCTGCTGCATGTGTAGTGTGCAACAATGTCCAGCGTAGTAAATCCAACACTTCTATGCAAAGGAAATACTGCAGTGAGCTGTGACATATTTGCACAGAAGATTTGACCTCCAGAGCTCAGCACTGTGAACTGCAGTTTGCAATTGTCTCTGTCTCTACTACCATGAAGAACCGTATTGTCAGCAAAGTTTGCAACCTTACCATTTACCACCCTTTCCCATCATCATTTATGAATCACTGAATGGATCCTGTGGCTCCAAAACTTCATCCTATTTCCTACACTTTGATTCCTCATTTTTAACCCATCATTTATCCTCTCTAGAACTTTGCTTTCTCGTGACATAGCACTTGAACTTCTTTGAGAGTTTTTGTGAAGAAGGCTGCTGAATGTTCTCTTAAAATCTAAGCCCCGTCAATTCAACCCTTCCAAATAGCAACAGGATTATTGGACACAAATAGAATCATCAACTGATGAAAAGACAAAATGCTTTGAGGAGCAAAAGACTAATAAAATATTCTATTTATATATCAATTTATAGCAAATCCAGTGCAAAAGTATGACAGACCTCCTTTAGACACGTACACTCCACTGACCTATAATGTGCCTGGATTTCAGCAATTGCGTCTCTCTGGAATTCTGAGAGGGAGCTAATCCAGTCTAATAGCTGTTGGATTTGTGCAGATTGCACAGATCCAATATAAGAGATAAAAAGAGCAAATAAGCCTGAATTCATCCCACATACCTGTGGTCAGGGTAGACAGTAGGCAAGAACTGGTGAAAGACGGGATGTCTGGAGGAGCAATATTGATGACAGGTGTTCTAAGGACTTTCTGGATATTTTCAACTTTTCTGAGTTGCCACAAGGCCCTAAATTATCTTAGCCCAAGTCCAGTATTAGGAACTGTCATACCTGTATGGTGGTATAGTAGCACCTTTACGAGTTCCTGGTTTCTCAATCCTACGTCATGGAGATTTTTTTTTTTATTTTTATCTATACTTTCAAAACAAATGCAATGAATAAAGTAAAATCAACCTAAAGGCACCTTCCATCCAGTTTTACAGTTTCTGTAAGTTCAAAGATAACATATAACTTGCAGTGCATCAGACTCTTTTGGTAATTAAATAGTGTTATTGGCTAATATTCTCTTACTTTAACATTACATTTTTTTCTTCAAAGCTTCTAGAGATCAGAAACTATCATAAACCATGGCAAGAAATTCTGCACTGGTTAGCAGCTGATAAATACAGTCAACAATCATTCTTGTTGATAATTGCAAAATTAAATAAAATCAAATTTTCAATAAAATAAAATTGTATGGACTTTCACTCATAGTCTGGGAGAAGATATATTTTAGCTTTTACATACAATTGATTGCTAAATAAGCGTAATTGCATCAGCAATTCATAACCTTTCCCTACCCTCACTCAAGTCAGGACAGAATTCTCATCAGCCTCCTGCTGCCTGGCAGCCTCGTCAGCTCTTTAGAACTGATGCCAAAGCACAGAACACTGACCAGGAACATTAACACTAGAGCCCATCTCATTATCCCCACATTGCAAATGGGCTTTCCCTCAGCATCTTCGCCTTGAAAGTGGCATCAGTAAGATGTGCCATGTTACTTAAAAGATACCACAGAGCGCTCTTTGAAATGGCAACATAAAAGAGATTACAATGACTAGGGCTTGAAGCCAAACTGAACAGAGTGATTGATTTTACAGGAAGAACTTTGTTCTTGGTATTTCTTATGTTCAGCTTCTTTGAATAGCTCCTTACATACAAGGAAACTATTTTTGATCAGCTGAATGTCAAAAATAATTACCTGGCATTCTGTCCTTACACATTAAGCCCTATATCTCTCAGTTAAGTAAACTAATTTTATATCTGACAGTTCAGCTAAGACGTTATTCCATAAACATAAAAATATTTTAATATTCTTCTTTCTGATTATTGCCAAATTGGAAAGAAATGATTCACACTGTCACAAGGATAAGTCTGGTGCAGGGAGCTAAACAATTGCAAGAAGCTGCTCTGTGTATTTCTGTGGTTTGGAAATAGTGCCAAGTCGGAAGGAAAAGACATTCTCTGCATTTTCTAAAGCAAGATAAATACAGAAAAGAAATATAGATGAAAGATGGAACTGCTATCTGTGGACTCTGCCAGATTCCTTGGCTTTTTGGCACACCTATTGAAGCTGGCAGACTTAGCCAGTAGCAATCTTTTCCATTAAAAGGAGCAGCATATATTTGGATTTAACATACTTTGTTTGTGCATTTTTAAGCTTCAAAAATGTCTATTTAAATTTTTTTTAATGATTCCTTCTGCACAGTTGGCTGCAATTGCGCTTATTTGAAACGGCTCATTTATCACTAAAAGAGCTGCAGGGCACAGCTACTGTTAAAGAGCTCCAACAAACCTACAGCTTGGTGGGACAAGCTTCTTTTTATAAGACTAAAAGATGTTTAAAATGTGCCAAGAGGAGCTTTATGCCAGCCTCTAGGTTTGTTATCCAAATGTTACAAAATTAGAGATCTCCTGAAGCACAGTTTGCGCAGATAAGCTGAACTCTCTTAGGCTGCTGTTTTTTCCCATCCATGATCAAACAGATTTTAACAGAACGCTTGCTACATATCATAGACTTTAGTAATATGAAATTTTGAAAAAAATAATCTAAAATCTGAGGCTTAACCTATACTGAAGCCATACTTCATTATCTTTATCAATGGTGCAAAAGCAAAATGTTTTACATGTAAGCGCCTCTACTTTATGAATGGTGAAATTTTTTATTTTGAAGGGAAAGGGTTACTGGTTCCTGTTTCCTGGAGCTGAAACCTTAAGAAAAATGTTCACACCTGACAGTTGCTAGCACAACAGAAATTGCAGGGGTGTAACACTGCCAATTTTCATTAATTATTTTGAAACAAGACAAAATATGCTAGTACTGGACTTGGTGTATGGAATCTCTTATATCCAAAATTTAAGTGTGATGTGATCAATACATTTATGGGTGAAGGGATATGTCATTCTTTCTGTAGACAACACATGTGCAGAAATTTTGGAATCTAGTGCCCCCTTTCTTGATATCCAAGAACTGTAACAACTAATTTCTATAAAGCAACAGACATCAGCTTGGAGTATGTGCCAAACATGTCATATCTCCAGCCTGAACTGTGGAGCCTGAATAGAGTGAACCACTACAGGTAAAAAGGGGGTTCTTCTAAAATTAAATTGACCATATAAATATGTAAATTTCAAATACATACTACTATACCCTGATAATACTATTGCATATATATTACACCTAATACTTTGGATTGCTTTACGAAGATATTATCTTAAAATTTGTTAAATAATGTAAAACTCCTTATTCTTTATACAGAGTTCTCACCAAAGGCCCCCACAAGAAAATAACCAACCCCATTGCCAAATACTCCTAAAGAAGTGGGTGCCAGTGTTTTTGCATTTCATTTTCTGTACTCCGGATATGTAAAGTATGTGATAAAAGGTTGGGTTTAGAATGTTTTCAGTAGAAATTACTAGTAATTGTCTTCCATATTTTGTAATTCACATTTATTTATTTTACAAAGATGGCCTTATGAAAATCCTTGCACATAAAATGGTTAGCCAAAACTTCTTGTAGGGATTTACGACTTTAGCAAACAATGACCAATTCTCTGGAAGCTCTGCACAATAAATTACAGAAAATGTATTTTTTAATACAGTCATTATAAAGAAGTATAAAAAAACTTCCAAATGTGAAAACTACGTTTCACATAGCTTTCAGTAATCATGGTTCAACAAGCTGGTTTTATATCTTGGATTCTTACAAGGGAATGGATGAGCCTAAACTTTTTTCCACTAAGAACTGAACTCAAAAAGCGCAAATCTCTCTTATTAATTCAACATAGAATTCCGAAACTGCACTACAGCTGTTATGCCTTCTTTGCCAAAACAACAAAACCAACCAACCAACAATCCCATACGGAAGACACCCACCATCTCCCCACCTTCCCCCTGAGGCATCTCTTTAGGCTGTAACCTCATGAAAAGACAGGAACAAATCTGATGGATTAATTAAAAAAATATTAAAATCTATGATTATACAAATCAAATCCCCTTCTTAGGAAAATGAGTCTCTGCTTTTCCCACCTTATTGTACCAAGCAGTTGAAAATCAGTTTTCAGCATCCCTGGTGATGTTCTACAATTCATATTCTAGAAGGCATCTATTAATGTTTTGTAATGTTAAGAAAACAGCACTTCCATGCTGGGCAAATAATACCATAAAGCAGACCACAGAGTAAGGCTAAAGATCAGTTCTATGCATGGGTAGGTTGTTGGGCGCTTTCAATATTAAAAATATCAGAACATAAATGGAAAATCTGATCTTGAGCATTTCAGGTATGTAGTTTAATCATTAAGTTAACAGATCCTCTAACCGGAAAACAATCAGTTCTGCATGTACAGTGGAATAAGAAGAGGAGAAAATGGACTTGTTCATACTGCCACACAGAATAACATCTTTAAATAAATCTGTTTGGAAAATAAAAGCAGCTCAGAACAATGCAAAGCTCAACAGAGACTAATTTACTTTGACTTCACGTAGCCTTCAGTGCAGACACACACATGCAAAAATCTGCCAACAGCACCAGTTATGGTTCCCATATGTTGTAAGTGCTTTAAGTCTGGGTAACTGGCTACTATCCACTGGTTCTAGGTTTTTACAAAAAGCTTATAGGCAGTATTTGGTATTTATGTTTTACTTTAGATAACTGAGTTATCAGCAGTAATTGTATTGTGGTTTGCTCCACCTATCATACATAATCATACCTGCCTGATGCTGCATCCAGCTGGTGGCCGGTCACCAGTGGTGTCCCCCAGGGATCAGTGTTGGGCCCAGTTCTGTTTAACATCTTTACTGATGATCTGGACGAGGGGATTGAGTCCACCATCAGCAAATTTGCACATGATATCAAATTGGGGTGAAGTGTCAATCTGCTGGAAGGCAGGAGGGCTCTGGAGAAACTGGATAGGCTGAATCCAATGGTATGATGTCTAACAAGACCAAGTGCCGGGTCCTGCACTTTGGACACAACAACCCCCTGCAGCGCTACAGGCTGGGGGCAGAGTGGCTGGAGAGCAGCCAGGTGGAAAGGGATCTGGATGTTCTAATCAATAGGAACTGGACATGAGCCAGCAGTGTGCCCAGGTGGCCAAGAAGGCCAATGGCATCCTGGCCTGCATCAGGAACAGTGTGGCCAGCAGGAGCAGGGAAGTGATCCTTCCCCTGTACTTGGCACTAGTTAGACCACACCTTGAGTACTGTGCCCACTTCTGGGCCCCTCAGTTCAGGAAGGACACTGAGGTGCTTGAGAATGTCCAAAGAAGGACACTGAGGTGATGAAGGGACTGGAGCACAAGTCCTATGAGGAGAGGCTGAGGGAGCTGGAGTTTTTTAGCCTGGAGAAGAGGAGGCTCAGGGGTGACCTCATTGCTCTCTACAACTGCCTGAGAGGAGGTTGTAGCCAGGTGGGGGTCGGTCTCTTCTCCCAGGCAATCAGCAGTAGGACAAGAGGGCATGGTCTTAAACTGTGCTAGGGGAGGTTTAGGTTAGACATTAGAAAGAAATTCTTTACAGAGAGAGTGATCAGACATTGGAACAGGCTGCCCAGGGAGGTAGTAGAGTCACTGTCCCTGGAAGTGTCTAAGAAGATGGATGTGGCATTCAGTGCCATGGTTTAGTCAACTGGGTGGTGTTGGGTCATGGTTTGGACTTAATGATCTCAGAGGTCTTTTCCAACCTCGTTGAGACTGTGAATCTGTGAAATATTTTTACTTTTTTTTTTTTCCCCTACCATTCCATTCCTATGTGTCTGTTCACCTCCACCCCGTTGTGTGTTACTTTTAAACTGAAAGTTTTTTAGGGTCATCTTCTTATGCAGGTACTATCACCCCCTAGTAAAGTGAACTACTTATCTGTGATCAATGCCTTTAAGAATTATCACAGTAGACAGAAATAAAGTCTGAATAGAAAAAATAATACATTTAATATTTCTTAGTTAATTAGTTTGGAATTCAAGCAGAAAGTTTAAGTGAAAACATCAAGAGATCCTCACGTGAGATACTGGACACCACCTCACTGCAAAGATCTCCCTAAATGTTTAATAATATTTACGTATCATCTGATTGTGCACTTGCAAAGGTAGAATTTCATTGGCAGGCAGAAAAGGTTTTTTTTTAGCTTCACACTTTATAATCAAAGCCACTTATATTCTTTTCACAGGACTTAATCCACTTGTGTCTACATAATTCAAAAGTATTTACCACTTTCTCAGCCAGTGAACTCCTTCAGTTTTCTAATGAATCTTATTTCTGCCAAGGCTGAAATGCTCTACTATGGAAAGGCAATATTTTGTTTTAAAGGCATGACAAAAAGAGCCAGTATGTTGGTCTCTTAAAATTTTCCTCTCTAAAACAATAAAATGCTTGAATACGTTCTGTAGCGGCTTTTAAATTGCAAATTATTCTCACAAAAATGAGAGCTAAGTCATCTGACATTTATAAAGTGTACTGACAACAATTAAAATCTGAGATAATCTCCTGGAAAAAAAATCAGCTTATATCACAAGGTCTAAATTCACTGGTGATCTTTACTCCTGCTCACGAAGGCCAACATTATAGCATGTGAAGGTTTAACCTGGGGAATAGTTTCCAAAAAGACATGGAAATCAAAGTAGAAAATTGGCCAGATAGGAACTCTGAGGGCAATACTGTGGCCAAACAGAATAATGAAAATCTCTGATGTTCAAACAGAGCTTACATAGAAACAGGGAAGTTATTTTACCTGTTTTAAGTATTCATAGAGATATTACTGGAATACTGAGTTCTGCTCTGAAGTATTTACAATTCAGTCCAGAAAGTAAGTTCAAAAAATAAAAAAATCAGAACTGACACACAAACACAATTAAAAAATAAAAAATATAGAAATTTCATCATTGATTACACTTGCTTAGCTAATTAAAAATATGACAATGAGACATGCAATTTGATCCTTTTTAATAAAAATTTATATGAAAACAGAAGTTATGTAGGGCTTTTCAGTTTACCAAGCAACAGTAACATGCATGCAATTGCATAAGATAAAGCTAGACAAACCTTAGGCTACAAATAAGGTGCAAATGTTTTTATGGGGAAGGTATTTAACTACTGGAACAAGTTATGATGGCTCTGGTGGATTTTCCATCGCTGGAATTTTTTAAGTAAAGAGTCAGTGTTTTTCTAAAAGATATACTCTATTCCAAACAGAAAAAAAATGAAGCAATGTCTCTGGTTTGCATGAGCAATGCTAGTCAGACCAGGACATTAAAATGATCCTTCTAGTATTATAAGGTATGTACCTATGATTATTTAACATAATGTCCAGTTTAAAGGACTATAATCTTATTCAGGATTTTTAAATATTGGCACATTACCATTCTTCCAGCACTGCAACTTCCCCTGTACCACAAGCTTGTTGAAAATCAACATTCAGGAGGATATTAATTTAAATTCAGCTGTCTGAATGCTAGCTGTTTAGTCTGAGCTAGTCACCTAGGTTCTTTCTATACTCAGTGGAGAAAATTAAGCACTTTCGTGAGTCTATTCCTTGCAGATATCTTGGGCATCTATTTTCAGCTAGCACAAGTCTGCAGGTGTCTCTCTCTTTCCATTGACTACAGAAGATGTCTTAGTTTAGACTACTTTAAACTCAATACCTTAAAGTGGTCAAAGTTAGATGAAAGGAATCCATCCTTAATACTCCAAAGATCTCCATCAGAATCCTTGGTTTCAAGTCAGTTAGATCCACTAATTTAAAACATCTGGCATTATTAGATCATATACAAAGTGTGCTTCAGTTACTGCTGGGCAGATTGAGTTTCATCACCATCATAGCATATAAATTCAACTCATCTGTACTTTTCTAGGAACAGAAAAATTATATATTTTTTAATAGCTCTTTCTTATTGCACTATTATTCAGAATTCTGTCATTCCTATCTAATAATGAACTGGACTGTATATTCATTTAAAAATGTTCTCCCCTGCCTTGGGATGGGATTCACCCCACTAAACACAGATACCTACAGTGTAGATGTGCAGATCTGACCTTTAAACCTGCACTCCCATTATAGCCAAAGGAGACCAGAAAACATTGCCAGTAGAAACCGAAGTGCCTTATCTTTGCATAAATGTCGAAACTGAGAGATGAAACATGGTAAAGAATCAATTCCTCTTCCTTGACTATTGTAAAATTTGGGATGACTATTTCACTTTGGCGGGTGCAAAATATAAACATTTACAGTTCAGATGAATTATTAATTTGATTAATTTTGTTCTTCCACAGCCTGACTATGGCTGCTTGTTTCCCCTTGTTCTTACTTTTTAAATTACTATAATAATCTCCTCAGAGGTCTCACTATGCTCATAATAAAAAACTGGCCTCAACTCTGCAGGTAATGATGCCATTCAAACTTCCTAGGCCTTCTTTACACAGACATAATAGTGATATTCCACATAAACGAATCCTTTCTATCACTCACAAAGTCAGAAATTAACTTCCACAATAACAGAATTCCTTTTATCTTTCTCCATTTGCAAAGGAAGAACGACCAGGTATAATCAGTTACATGTTTTCCACCTGCATATACTCTGAATATTTTTTAATACCTGAAGTCTTTTGGAAGGTATATTATAAACAGTTGTGTAAGTGCCTATCCCAGACACACCAGCATCCTCACTTACTCACTTCAGAAGCAATCCCAATCTACAGCTTGCCAACATAATCGAGAAAAAGAGTGACTGTAGCACAGAGTAGCACTGTAATAGTTTGACATGGTCTCTAGGACAATGATTTAAATATTTTTTTAGTATCTTCAGATGACTCGAATTCTTCCTTTAAAAATGTTTAGACTCATCTTTTCACTTTTACAGTAACTGCACTTCCTCAGTCTTAATTTCCTCCACAGTCTTTCTAGAATTCATCTTAAAAGAGCAACCCTATAAAACACCTGTAACTCTTTAGTTGACAGTTTGAGATCTTTTCATGAATGAACTTGTCTGTTCTAAGGTTTCAGCAGCAGTCAAATATAGGTAGGCATCTTTGTTCCTCTGCAATCACTTTAAGGGAGATTTTCTGCTATTTCCACAAAGAATGTGGTGATGACTTCCTGTTGTTTGTGAATTTTGCTATTTCTCTTTTCTATAATTGTGACAGACTCCAAGTGTGAAGGGTGTTGCCTGCTATTCCTGCTTTTCTTGCTTATAAACTGCTAAATCCCCACTAGATTTCTCTTCTCCCTTGGTCTGTGGATAGCTATCTCCAGTCTTGAACTCAGATTGATACCTGTTTGATGTCTAATATGTTTCTCCTGCTGTCTGGTGTCCCACAACATGTCATTACCGGGTCTTTGAACATAAAGACCTATTTTCCAGCACAGCCATTAATTTTTACTTCAGAAAGAGGAAATATTTTCTGGTTCTTGGTAGAAAAAAAGCATTGATTCATCTGTCACAGGTCATAACCATTGTTCCATTTCCAGTCACAAGAACATTGAGCATGGAACTGAACATAAAAGAAAAACTTCACAAATTGCCTTTCTAAACTTTCTCCAAATTCACCCTGTTTGCCTAATCAGAATTTCACATGGCAGCTGATATACACTGGTGATTTCCCAAGCTTTTTATCATATAGACTTGCTTCTGAAAACTGAATGCATTTTGGGTGCAGTTAGAAATAGGGGAAAACTTAGAACATGTTTTTTTTCTCACAGTGTGTGCATACACCTGTTGTTTGGTGATTAGCAAATACTTTTTGAAGCAGCAGCAAAGTGCAAAATACGAGAATCTGGTTGAAATTACTTTCCCTATATAATTTTATTCCTGGTTTCCTGGACAAAAACATGTATATACACATTGGATAGGGAATGGTCAGAAAGCCTAATGCTTTTAAAAGGCTCTGACCAACTGTTCAAGCACTCAGCAATTACAGGGTAAATGTTTCCCTGAAGCATCAGACTTTCTGTGCATGTGAATGAACACAGCACATGAATATGTGCTGAAGAACACCTGGGATTATGCATGTATTGCAACCCAGTCAGAACTACAGCAGCTGTGACGTTAATCCAACTGGGCATGATTACTGAAATACCAGATATCTGGAAAAAGGATGAAAAAATATCAAAGGAACCCAAACAAATTTTCCAGTAAAAATGATTGGTCCTGGAAAAACCTGTACATAACAACCCCTTTTATTTAAATACAAAGTATGCTTTCAGTTAACTATTCACTGGAGAGGCTAGAAGAATGAAAACACATGGATATTCTGTCATCACTGAGAAGCATGGAGCAAAAATATCCGATATCACAGACAACAGTGCTGCAGCTACTGTCTCACCTGTGCTGGGTGGATGAACTGAATACACCAGGCAAGATTCACCACTGTACTCTCAAATTTGAGTATCTAAATCTCCTCCACCCACTCTTGCCATCTGGAAATGCCTCTCTAGCCTTTCTGGAACTTCAGTAATTGATTCTTGATGGCAATTCCAACAGTGCCACCACAGAAGTCAAGCTTATAAGCTTTGGCCATCTGTTCCCTGAGCTGTCATGGAGCACATGTTGATTTGCTTCATGATCTACTCAGCTCTGCCAACACAGAACAAAAGCACTAGGACTAGCACATCTGGAGAAACCATCAAAGGTCCAACAGAACATAGTTTCTTAGACTGCCCAACATGTTTCAGTTATTTATCCTCACTGGATAGGAAACACTGTGTCTCACTGGTCTGATGTGTCTTCCAAAAAGGCCTATTTGTTCCTTCACTTTGTTTTGCCATTCTAGGCATAAAAGAACACATAAGCATCAGAAAGTGTTTGGAAACATCACAACAGGGTAATTGCTAATTAAATCAGACTTTATTCAGGGTTAGAAAACCTAGATGACCACAGGTATTGTCCTCTTGTGGGTAGGAGAATTACCTACTCTGAAAAATAAGGGCAAAACAAAACTACATCCTTTTTAGAAAAAAGGGTATGTGCTGCAGTCATAGTACTGGAACAAGGCAAATCATCTGACACTGATCTCCATGCTACCAAAGCTAGACAGGTGAGGAAGTTCAAGACAGCTCAAGAGAGCTCTGATTACCTCTCACTGCACTTTTGTCACTTTATGGCCTAGGGAGAAGACACCATGGTCTAGGTTCTTTCCGGTTTATTAACATGAATCTCTGAACTCCTGACCTACTGGCCATGCTCCCTATAACACAGCCGAGGACCCTGTTAGCCTTCACTTCTCCCAGGGCACTAGGTTCATATTCAACTTGCTGAAACTACACTCCAGGTCTTGTTCAGCAGAACTTCTACCCTGGCTGATAGCCTCAACATGGACCAAAATGCAGCTGCTTCCTGTCGTACTGCTAATGCTCATCTGCTTGTATGGCACAAATACATGTGTGTGCTGGCTCAGGTGATGAGATTCAGTCATACATCTCCTGTGTTCAGGCCATCCCTCTGTTATAAGATGAGAGGTACTTCCACTTTGGTTCTGTAATGAACTAAACACAAACCCACATTCAAACACTGTACTACAAAAATACAAGTTTCTGGTATATGAGAAGAGAAGCACACCCTGGAAAAAAAGTTTAGATGTAATAAATATAACTCAAGTTTCCTTATTTTGCAACTTTAGTCTTTCTTTTATCAGTTCTATTTTCTCTCCCTTAACATATTATAGTCAATCCAGAATATTGTGAATAATAAGAAAAAGTAAACACTTGTGATATTTTTCTGTATGTCCCTATTTATTTGTAAGTGCAAATTATTTTTTTAATTAGTTTAAACACTTCAACAAGGACTGAAAAATAAAGATGAACCTAGACAGAGATGGAATTATTGTAAAAGTGCATCATCAGAATGGGCTTTATGTTCACTGTTCTGCAACTTATAAAACCTAAAATCTGCATAGTAAAATAAATGAAAACAACAGATGACAGGAGGTCAGAAAATGGGTTGGTAAGTTGAATGGAGAGATAAGCAACACTAAAAAGTGCTCATGCTGTAGTACAGTATATATTCCTTGTGCTATTTAACACAATTGTGATGGGAAGGTATTATTTTCCAGCACTGAAAAGATAGCTTAAATTTGAGTATGTTCAAGTACTGGCATTTAAACTGAGTCTTTAAATATTTTTGACCAGTGGATCCTTTAAAACCAACTACAGATAAATGTATGATGATGCAGGACCATTCACTGTGCCAGAACTGAAACCACTCACAATAAAGTGCACTATCATAAGTGCAGGCATAAAATCAACATTAATAATAACACTGCATCATAAGTCAACTACTACTGTCAATACATTTACCTGAATATCAAGTAAAATGAAAAGCCTGCATACAATGAATCTTTCAGGGAATTGATGACAACTGAGAACTCCTGCTATCTCCATCTCTGCAGCCATAATGCTCATCTCTCATGTGCCAAAGGAATAACTCTTCTGGCTGCAACTACTGAGATAAAACTTTGCTAGAAAAATCTTTTTGAGACAAAAATTCTTTCTACGGCAAGGTCTTTGCAGAATGTGCTCATTCTTAACTCCTAAAATAAGAATTTTTATAAGTAAATGCAAAATTCACTGAAACAGCTTGAGGTGAACCAAGCCTTTGTATTATTCTATCTTAATTCGTCCCCAAATGCAGTTACACTCAGTTTCTAGGTGACTTTCTGCCATATTAGGCAGCTATCCATTAAGATAATCCAACTTCTTTTGCAAATGTCACTTGAGAATGACAAAATGGTGATGAGATGTCACTACCAGCCTAGGTCAGAGTTAAGTAAACGCCCACATCATACTTCCATTCCCAACAACAACTTACCTTAAATATCTTTAGCACTGAAATCCCCAATTCACTAATTAACTACACATTTTTAGGAAAAAGTTTGGAAAGTCTGAGGCACAGAGCAGCATTCAAGAACTATTTCAAATTAAAGAGCTCCTTTTTGACTAGGCCAAACCTCTTCAGTAATCTGAACCCCAAATAAGAAAAACCTTCCATCTCACCTTCACCACTCCATCTTCGTGCATTGTGATGCAGTTGTTGGCCTCCTCCGAGAGTTGATACAGAGCCAGAGCTGCAGCTCTCTGCACTGATGGATCCCTCGCCCTCATGTAACGGACTAAAGGACCCACAGCCTTGTGCTCTCCGAAGGCAGCTCGATTGCTGCCCCACATGCAGCAGTTGCAAATGGCCTCTGCTAAGTGACGCTTTAATTTGTTATCATTCTGAAGAAGGTAAAAACGTAATAAAGTCAACACACTACAACAGAAAATTCGTAGAAAAGCAGAACTGCATTCTCAAGCATCTTTAAGGCACCCCAATTTAACTGCTGTACAATTAAAACTGGAGAGAGTCATAAGACATAGAGCTAGTAGAGTCTCTTAATATTCTTTTTGTAGGAAGTGCTGTGATTTTTTTACATTATTTCAAAGGTGCTTTTGGACTGACTGGAAATTAGATAAGATAGGATTAAAACATAAAATATAGACCCACCACTGAGACTCTCTGCATGTTTAGATTTGTTGTGTTCTCAATCCTTTGTGCTTTTTTCATATGACAGCTGCACCTCTCCCAAGCAATATTCCACAAAAGAAACTATTAAAATGAAGCTCATCTTCAAAAGCAATTTTAGTACCAGACACAGAGTGTTTTCATGTCCAATATACATCTCATACAGGAAGGATTCTACATCTCTTCCTTGTAGCTGCTGCAAAATCTGCTGTTCTTGTCATAACCTTTTAGCTGGGCACAATGCACTCTGATGTAAGAAATTCAGATACTTTGTATAATATAACTAGATGTTACTTACTGTGTTTGTTAGTTTGGATAACAGAGGGACGACTCCATGATCTGTCATAACAGCTAAGTTTTCTTCATCTTTAGCTATATTTGCAATGGCTGCACATACACCAGTTAAAACTTCTTTATTCTTTGATTTTAGAAGACTGACTATCAGTTCCAAACCACCAACAAAGGATCGAACCATCTCCCCAGAATCCTAAATGAGAATCAAAATAAGTATTGTTTTTACATATTCAATTCATATTTATATGCAAAATTTAAAAAAAAAAAGATTGGCATGACATATTTATTCAAAACTGCAGCTATTGCTGTGTTGCCTTCATCAAGAATATGGCTAATTTAGAACTCAAAGCTCTTTTGAGTGACACATGAGAGTTAGACTGTTTTACACACCACCATCTAGGCAGAAATTCAATGCCTAAATAAAGGTATCTATCATTTTTTATACCACAAGGTATAGCTTTCACTTCAGAAGGGTACAAATCTCCTTTATTGGTTGTTATCACTTGGGCCAGATGGGTCAGTAACACATCCAACACAGCAACAGGCACTCCTGTTTACTCTCATTGTGCCTTCTATTTCCTACGTTAAGTCTGACAGCTCAGACAAAGGAGTGGTAACTTTATTTTCTTGTATTGATGCAAACAAGTATTCAGGAATATTTAGGAGGGGAAGTTACACAAGTCATGGCAGCTACTGTGGAAGAACCACGATGCACCTCAGAGTATGAAAAATCAATGTAAGATAGGACTAAAGGATACAAAAATTACAACAGAAAAATGTCTAAGTATGCCCTAAGAAATGATACAGAAAAGAGTATGTCTTTATCTTGAATACAGTGGTCATATCTGGTCCATTTTTTCCCTCTTGAAAAAAGTTATAATAAAATCAGAAAAGGTTTACAGAAAGACAAGAAGAATAATCGGGGTAGGGAACTTCTCTGTAGAAGGAATGACTAACCAACTAGGACACTCAAGGGAATAAAAGAGAAAAAGGAGGAGCAGTGTGATACAGGTGTACAGAATCTTAGGTGGAGTGAAAGGACACACTGGGATCTCTCTTCTCGGAGAAGAACTGGGAGCATCAGACAAAATTAGCACGTGGCCAGTTCAGAATCAGTTATCTTTAGACAAAGCACAGTTGAGAAGTTGAAAGTCCCTGGAGCAGTACTGCAGTAGCTTGTAGAAGTTTACATGTTAGACAAATTCAGAGGGGAAAAAAAATCCATTAACGGTTATTCAATATGAAAGTATTCCCTCTGATTTAGAAATTTCCTGAGCCACAGATTTCTTGAAGGTGGAAGAGCAGTCTGGGAAGAGAACCAAGACTACAAGTTTGCCCTGTTCTGCCTTTCTTTAGGCATCCCTTGTGGGCTATATGAGGAACAGAATACTGTGTTAGTGAACCTTTGGTCTGACACATCATTGCCTGTTCTTATGCTCTTGTGTTTACTAGTGAACTCTTATTATCAAGCACATCTTTACATGTCATATGTAAACCAGAAAACCAGTAGTTTTGGCACTGTGAAACTGAACTAACAGGCATGGGATTCAATTGGTTGCCTTAAGCAAAGAGGAACTGGTAGTATGTGATGAAGTGACATGCAGCACACAGTACTTCATGTACCCTTAAAAGCACATGAGGAATAAATCTAAATTTTGTTTAAGCACAGATTCTTAACTGATTGTTACACAGTCACTGACCATTGCTGTATACAAAGATTCATTGCACTCTGTTAAACAGAGATGCTTGAAAAGAAATCTCTTTCTCTCTCTTTAGTAAGATGTTCTGCCATTTAAGATTACATTATTTTAGATCTTTTTTCAGTTTCTTTGTGGACAGAACCAATGCCATCATGGGAAAACATCTACTGCTTTGAATGATTTTTAATACATTTACTCAATCTGTGGGTAACATAAGCAACATACTGCCAGGAACCATCTAGAAGGGGTTAGTTATACAGAACCAGAAAGACAACACTGCAAAATGCAGCAGCATTTTCAGAAACTTCATTGTACACATAATAATTAACAAAGGGTTGGATGGATTTTCAACCTTTCAAATGTGGATCTGGAAAGATGACTGGTTCTCTTAAAGTTCTTTGTCCAATAAATACAGAAACTAGCGAATTACTTAATTCTGGCTAACTTAAGCCTTCTGTCCTTACAGGAATCCTTAAGAAAAGCATATCAGCTATTGACTACAAAACAGAGTAGGGTCCAACTGTAATGTGTTAGCTTTGCTGAGCAAATCCATCAAATCACTCATGGATTTGGTAAACAAAGATTTCAGAAGATGCTGCAGCTCATCTTTTTTTTAGTTCTGGGTCTAAATGTGAAACAGAACTCTTTAGCTGTGATGTTTCCTTCTCACAGAAAGCAAAAGCAGTGGGTAGGCATATTGGGAATGAAACATTTTCTGCCACAGGCAGTACAAATCTTGAGACTGGAAGGGAGAGGTTAAAGCAATACAGTGTAAGGGTAAAAACCAGATGCCACAGCATATGGAAAAAGGGCAGTATCCAAGAGCAAACTTTATGCTGAAGTCTGTAAAATAACCCAGAATGAACAAATAACAGAAGTCCTTATAGAAATCAAAATAGAATCTAAATGCAGAAGAAGGACAATACAGGTTTGTGGCTCAGAAAACCAGCTGAGAGAAACAGAGAAGGAAGGGCAGTGCTCTGCCACTTCTATTACCATGCGAGCTGCATGTAAAGGCAGGTGGGATTAAAGCAGGTTTCCCATGGATACACTAGCATTAATTTTCCTCTATAATTGCTAGTGTATACATACCACCATGCAAATGCATCTACAGACAATCACTTGATTAAAACCACTGATTCTCGGTATCAGTTTTCATGTTTGTCTTGAAATTTTAAAATCTGACCAAAGGTGGTAGAGTTACAGAGAAAGTTTTCTACACACACAAATTTCATATCTATATGTATTCAATGGCTAGGCAGTTAAGTGACCAGCCACAGGAGAAGGAAAGAATATGAGGTATTTTATATTTACTTACATTCCTTGAAAGTCACTACAGAAATGTGCGTTACCTTGTGCATAAGTACTGGCTCAACAGATGAGAAAGAAAGGCTTCTGTTCAACAGGTAAAAGCCCCAGTACAGTGTTTAAGATTTGAAAGGGGCCCTGAAGATTATTCTACTTTTCTGCATGGCTCAGACATCTGTGCATTATTATTCCTGCTTTTGAGAGATGTTCCATGAAGAGATAAGATAGCCTGTATCTCATCTTACTGAATCAATCTGTACATTTTTATTGTCCTACCTGTACATATTTTTTCCCAGGTGATCATAACCCTATTTGTTAAACTTCTATTCTGACAAGCTTATACTTTCCGCATTTTGTAAAGCAGTACAGTCCAACTGAAGTGATGGAATAATATATAAACAATCCAGTAGCAAGTAAAAGAAGAGTTTTAATAATCATCTGTGAAACCAGCCAAACACAAGGACAGAACCTTCTACCCGTGATGAAAAGCAGAGGGAAACTGCAGAAACCACATGTCAGGAAAGTTTCCCAAATGTGATTGTGAGTGTAGTCTGGTAGTCTGTACAAGACAAAAGAGAAATGCAAAATGGCAAGAAATTTGAAGAACAATGAGCTGAAAAAAGAACTGAAATGAGAGCTTTAAAGTCCATTATGTTATGTACAAGATTTTTTTTTTTCAAAGAAATTTAAACAACAAATGCAATCTTTTTTTTTGTACCATTTGGCAAAACTGCATACTTGCTTTGTACAATAAATTTCTACTTTCTTTTTTAAACTATGTGTATTTATTATATACACTTGCCATACTTCAAATATACTTAAAGAAGAAATTATATGAAATTGGGCCTGTGATTGCAGAGGTCTGGATTTAATTCTTTTGAATCTATATGTTCTTCGAGTATACCTGTATTAATGATCAGATAGCTGCTCATAGTATAAAGTAACTTAGTGATTTTAGTTTCAAAGTGCTCTCAGGCATTTTCATCTACACCATTTTACTATCATAAGAAAGAAAAATAATATTCTACAATAATATACTACCTTGGAAATAATTTTTTTACTTTGTGCTTCAAATAGAAATATCTTTAAATAGAAAATCTTCAAATTTTACCTTCTACATTAACTGACAAACAACTTACTTTGTCTGACAACCCAAAGGGGTTGTAATGTCCAGCTATCAGTGTGTGCTAAGCTTTCATAGTACATTTTATCCAGGTGTCCCCCTCCCTTACCTATTGTGACAAAATCTTATTTCGTAGTTGTCCTAACAAGGTTTCTCAGGTAGAATGAGGCAAGAAAAAAAAAATGGCATGGTAAGAATAAAATCTAAGACACAGTCTTTCTAGAGGAAAATATTGAAAAAATCACTGATAAGCAATAAAATAGATCATTTTATTGCAGAGATCCGAGGGCATGTGTTAATGATAAGTTGAATGCATCTGTTTTAACAATAATATTTCCTGAGCTGAACAAAGTAAGTGGCCAAACCCAAAGACATTCAAAGATGCAGTAAAAACGTTTAAAAAAATGAAGAGGGGAAGAAGGTTTGACTGTATTAACAGTAAATAACTTAATTTTAAATCTTCAGCATTATTATACCTTTTAATGTAATATTTAACCTGAAGTGACATAAAAAAAGCATGGACTGTTAAATTACATTTTAAGTGGCTGAAGAAGACAGGAAGAGATAACAGAATTTTTCATGACTTCATGTGACCACATCTTCTAACTAGCTGACTGCAAAATTTTTATTCTCAGAAAGTATGATAGATACTACTTTAAAATTGGATTCATAGGGAGGACTTTGCAATCTCAATCAGTAAAAAGAAATAATCTATCTGGCATCAATGCAAGGCCAGTAAAGTTACCTGCTGTGCTAATAAAAGCCTCACCCCGCTACTCTAATCACATGTTTTCATCTTGCTGAACTGCATGACTATTAATAAAATTTAGTTAACTTTTCCTTTTCACTTATTTCTATATTGGCTTCAGCCAAGAGCAGAAATATTGTGAGACAGACCAGCTTTGAACACTTTTTTTAATTAACAGCAGAAACTATCATGGTATTCACAGAAAGAGAGATTTCGAAAAATCACTCGGTCTTTGCAGTATTTATACATGGAGAACATTCGGGATTTTTGAGTTTCCTCATCATCATTTTTTTTTGTGTGTTTATTTTCATTAAGTAAATAGAGTGCATCAGTCTTGAGACATACAGCTCTTGTAGAAAAACTACTGGATTCTTTTGCAACTTCTTTCCTTTCTTATTTCTTCCAAAGTGGATACTGTTTTCTTTATTTGAAAGATTTACAGCTAAACACTGTATTACAAAAACACATTGTTTTTATCTTTAAAAATACTCCCCTTGAAAGATAAAAGTTTCTCCATTAAAAACAAGTCATATTTCACTCTTAGAACATCTTAAAAAGCTTAAGGTGTCAAAGTTAATTTGTCAACTTGGATTGCTTTTGCCCCAAAAAATGATGGTATGGCTGTGCAAACAAACTTTAGTTATCAAGAGCCATCTTTAAACTACCTTTTCTTTAATGAAGGAAGCTGTCTATTTTTATTCGCTATTGCCAACTGAATAACTTCTCATCTTAATGCATAAACCAACTAAAAATTCAAAATAAAGAAATGCGACAAAAGTTTCTATGTTATGGCTGCTCAATGAAAATGGGAAAGACAGTTTCTATAAGCAAGTTTCTATTATTTTTTCTTATTAAATAACTCTACAGTAATATTAACCAGATTATTTTATATTTAAAGGTTAATTTTATTCCTGTTTATTCGGCTACAGAGGCTTCCACTGTAGCAGAACAGATAAAGAAACATCTTTTAAGATGAGACTACTTAACTATATCTCGTAATTTTCTTCTATGTTGGACAGATGCAATGTGTTGGAAAAACAAGAGTGGACAACAAAAGGAATTTTCTTGTCCTCTTCACCTCACTGAAGCAGCTGAAGCCAGAGCAACAAAGCAGAGTCACTTCAAGATTATTCCAATGCTACTCTATAGCTTGTAAGAGCAAAATTTCTCTCTCCTGGCTCTTTAGAGATTTGATCACAGCACAGTCAAATACTTTGCAAGTGTATTTCTACTGATAGTTTCAACAAACAAAAGTAAAATCCATTATCCAGGTGTACAGCCCAAGAATGCATGCAATGCATATGGTTTAAAAAATAGTGGGGGAAAAAAGTCTACATAGTCACTAATAGTACACTAATAGCAACTTTTAGTAGTCCTTTGGTCTATTGTTTTCTTTATGTTTTAATCTGGCAGACTAAACCTGAAGTTTAGTCCTGGGTAAATTCCAAAATCCTTTTTTTTTTTTTCATAGAAGCAGTGGAACTACTATTATCAAAGTCCTTTGAGGCCACAGTTGGCCTCAATTATTTTAGATTATCCTGAGGAGCATTTAAATGATCAAAGTATGAGAAACAACTAATGTTGAAGAACTGGAAAAACTAAAAATTGTTTCCACTGGTTTTAGATTGAATTGAATTGAATTCAAACATGGCTTAGAAAGCTTTGTATAATTATTAAAATGTTTATGAGACAGTCATCACTAATATGTAGTTTTGTATCATAGAGGTGTAAGACAGCATTATTGGAATGTTCTGAGGATGGTCTATCTAAACAATCAATGCAGTGACAACACAAACTAATAAACTGTTATAACATTTATTGTTTGTGTCTTCGCAACTCTGGCATGGCTCCATAAAATAGAGTGGAATTTAAGAAGGCAATCATATCCTATTGTACCACTCACCATTACAGACCAGTGAGAATGTGAACAAGCAGCACGGAGTATAAAATATGTTTTAGTTCAATCAAAAGCTTCAGCACTAGATAAAATCATTGCTTGAAATTTTATGGTTTATATTACACAGCAAATGAAACAATGATCTCCATGCTCTTCTCTTTCCTAAAGATCTATGGAAGTCCCATGGGGCAAGACAGAGGGTAAAGACAGGAAAAGAGTGAGATGGACAAAAAGGAAAAACATAGAAGAGAGGGGAAAAAAGAACTGGAGGAGGATGGAGTTTAAACCTTTTCTAGACTTTTAAAATCCAATTAGCAATCCTGATTAAAAAGTGCAGAAGCTACATGACAAGCTGTTGACTAGCATGTGTAGCTGTTATAAACTAAGCTACAAGAAAAGCTGGTCAAATATTTTCCAGTGGAACAGTATTCCATCAGAAAATGCTAATGGAATGGAACCAAAGCCTTCCATAAGAACACAACGACTTCTTGAAAAGTTTTGACAGAAACCAGGCAGAAAGGCAGGCTAAATTACCAATGTGTCTCTTCATCTTTTCTCTTGTCAGCCAGATGGCTGGTGAGTAGCCTGCCAGGCTGCTTGGCTTCTAGTTTTCATAGAATCCCTGACTTCTTGCCTGATGGGCTGCCAAACAGCTGGAAAGCTAGGTCTCCAGGAGCTCCTGAGTTTTTTTGGCTTCTCATGGTCTCCAAGCTCTCAGGCAGCTGCTTTGCAAGGAACTTGGGACCCAAGGCTCCTCTGTGAGGGAGATACAGGCTAGACCCTCATTTTCCCTTTGCTTCACAGTTTTCAGTTTATGTGTTTTACAGAAAGTGGACCTCTGTATTTGCAGACATTAAGGACCTCAGAGCAATTTATGTCAGTCCATTTGGGATCTCCAGCACGTCTACAGGAAGCCCAGACAACTCCTGGTAGTAGGTTCACTAAACTCGGCAGCCTGTGTCAAGAAACACTGGATGGGCTGTTTCTGCATGTACCCTGCAGGCATGGCAGTCAGATATGGATTCACCAAGCCAGGTCTGGCTTCCTGGGCTACCTAAATCTCCAAGGACCCTGGTTCTCAGGAAGGCTTGAGGGGCAAACCAAAAGTTCCTTTTTGTCTCCCTCATAGTATGCTTTCAAAGTTTAGTTTATCACAAATTCTTATAATTTGGAAGGTCTAAATCCAGATATCAGGGATTAAAAACTGCGTAAAACGAGAGCAAACATAGAGAAGTAGGTATGACTGAAGTAAAAAAGTAATACTTCCAGAAAACACAAAAAGGAAAATGGAAAGAGAGCAGTAGGAGCACTAAGCTTGAACTGCCAAGCTCTCTGTATAGAATTGCAAGAAGCATAGTAAGGAAAACTAAGAAACTGAAAAAGGCTGTACATATGCAAGTAGGGAATTTTGACATTATGGGCTTAACCAAAGAACAGTGTGTAAACAAAAATATATTGGTACTGCTAAAGTAAAATTTTAAAAATATAAACCAAATTAACAGCAGTGTCCAGTATGGAGCATGATTATCTTTATACACCATAGTTTTAAATCAGTAAAATGTGTAAAGAAAGCATCTTAATAATTTTACTATTTGTTATATATTAGAAGAATTTCTAAGTTCAACTACATCTCTTTGTTACTTTTAGTAAAGAAATGCTCTCTGCGGTTTCATACATATGGTTATGTTAAAATTTCCATAACAAGCAAAATCTGTGTAAGAATCCTACACAGCATAGGTCATCAGCAGCATATTTTCCATCCACAGGTTAACTCCAGACTGCTGGCTGCAGAAGTCGCTTCCTCAGAATGTAATACTGTTGCAAGACTGAAGACTAATTAACCTTCACACATACCCATCTCATTACCCTTCCCTACTAAACCTGGTTTACTTTTGATTTGCTTTTGGTTTCTTGTGTGTCAGCACAGACATTCTCTTTCCCTGTATGTAGGAAATGCACAGACAACTTCAGATGGATGATCATCTTTCATCACACCCATGATATTCCACTGCAGGGCTGAAATCACGATTTATTAGGAAAGTGTGAGATGTCATTTTACAAGTACATTTTAAGAAAACAGAATAACTTTCTAGTGTCTCAAACCCCCAGTTTCTGTCTGTTTACTTACATTACTTTGACAGACTCTATACATAGATGGCTTCCTGAGGTTCTTTAAGAAAGCCTATAAAAAGGCTAAAACTGAAAGTTGAAAGCTGATATGCAAGTAGAAAAGGACAGAAAAACATGATGCCTGACTTTACCATTCCTATTCTAATGTTTGCACCCAAAACTCTACTAAATATCATGACTGAAAATAAACCTCTACAACTTTTTTTTTTCTTTAATTTATTTAAAGATTCTAGTAGAAGATTACTCTGTGAGGAAATAGGTATTTTTTATACAAACTCAAGTTGGCAGTATTCCTCTTATTGGCACAATGCCTTTGGGTGATTTTTATAATAGCACAAACAATATTTTTGTAAAATTTCTCTAAATGTTTCTGTTTGGGCTGATGTATGTTGGGAGACCGTTACAAATACTGTTTTTCAAAGAAGCATCATAACCAAATATTGCTGTTCCAACATCAACAGAGTTCAGTAGACTTCTCCTAGCCATTTTTCATAATCATTTGTGTTTCTTGGACAGTGCACTCACACTTTGTCACTACCAATGTGCCTGCAGTAGTAATGTTTCCTTTTGGAAGTAAGGAACTAATTAATAAGAATCTGCTTCTATGAAGAAGATAATTCCTTTTAATAAACTACATTCTTGTCTCTTTATGTCTTAGATTTTAAAGAAATGTACGAACTACTTTACCCAAACCCATGACATATTTGTCTAAAACTCAAAAGTAGTACTTTCAGGTGCTGTGCAAATTTTCTCAGGAGAGTTCTACCAAACAAATTGTATCACTGAAAGTAAGATCTTCACTCTACAAGAAATTCTTCAGGCTAAACATATCTAGAACTAATTCTGGCATATGAAATAATGATTGATGTCAAACTAATATTATGGTTGTCAGAGCTCTAACAGTTTATGTACTAGAGTGTACAATTTACATTCTCTATTTAAAAAGTTATAGATCTGTCATGGACCAAATATCACTGAACTTTATCATATTGCTGTAACAAACAACATCACTTAGCTGTATCATACTCACACAACTCTATTCTATGGGAAGCACTCTGAAACAGCTACCATGATGTGACTGTCCACACATATAATCTAGGTCTATGGGAACTTGGATTCTTCTCCTTTTGCAATTAATTGCCTAAAAGCAGGCAAACTAGTTAGACCCAAAAGCTCAAAACTGACAAACATCTAAACATCTTGAGAATTCGACCCTTGGCCTTTTGTGATTATCCCCTAATGGTAAAACAGCAATAATGGACCTCCCAGTCTTAAACAGATTATAATGAGAGCAAATGCATGAGAAGGGAAACATACTCACATGCTATGACAATAACCACCCTATTAGAATGATTGATTGGCTTCTAAGATTTTGTAAATATCAAAAATAACCTTTAAAATGCTTGTACAGAAAATGTCTGTGTGGGAAAATGGATGCTGCATTACATGCTATAAAAAACTGTTTCTGATACTATTAACAAGTTCTATTTCATCTGTGAGCCTACACAACACAGAAGAGAACAACTACAGCTGCCACAAAAGAACACAGAAAGAAAACAAATCCGGATTCCATGCTCACAGCTATTTGAAACACAGTTTGCAGTCCCAAGGACAGTCTTGGAAGAGCCAGAATGCACATAATCCTTTAAAGTCATATACTTATTACTGTTTTTGAATCAAGCACTGCATAAACCAAACTGCTTTTTGGAGGATCATGCAAATCATTGAATAATATTAACTTTGAACAGAAAAGGAAAAATTTTCTTTAGATAGAAGTAGTTGCTGTACTTCCACAGTGTGCCTATAATCACTGCTTTATACATATTTCTTTCTATTCAGTGTCAGCGGAAAGGGTATTATTGGTAGGTTTGTTTCAGTGTGCCACTTGGCCTCAGGCTCACACAAAGAACTCTTTGTGGGGTCACAGATTAGCATTTGGGCAGGCAGCCAAGAGAGATGAAAGGAGGATAGCTACACTAAGGATGTACATAGTTTGCACTCATCAAATATCTTGGGGGAAAGAAAAAAAAAAAAAACACCAAGAAAAAAATCCATTTAATTTATAATTTCAGTAGCTGTCCTCTATTCTCTTAGTTTCTGAAAAAATGCTTTTACTGGAAACTCTAGCAATGTGTAGTTCTACTCTGACTCTTCAGGCCACAGAATCTTACACATAGTAAGTATTACCTTAGCACTGAGATCAATTAGTATTTTAACATTCAGTTATAGCAATATTGTTCAAGAGAGAGGCAGGCATATTTAGGTACCAAAAAACCTTTGTTACACTAGAGTGTACATTTAGGAAAAAAAAGATGAAAAGATAATTCAGAATAATCAGCGTCTGAAAAATGGTGAGCTGCCATTGCAGAGATCACTGTGAAAAAATATAAAAGCCTTAAGTTATAAAAATCAAGAACAAATATTCTCACAACACTTTAATTCATATATCTGTACCTACATCAAATCATCTATATAAAATAAACAGCCAAACAGTGCTCAATTCCAAACAGGAAATACTGCCTGAAAAGGATGTTGAGGCTATCTAGCACTTTGAGGGAATTCTCACTCTTCACATAGTCAGGATCTCAAATTATACGTAGAAGGATGAATATTTGTGGTAGAATAGACAGTAGATGCAAAAGTTGCATCATTTATGGAGTAAATTAGAAATGGAAGCTATTATTGTATACAAGGATTAAGGAATAAAATTGGTATTCTAGGAAACTTCTAATAGGAAACAAAATCTTGCCCATTTATTCTACCACAGGTCAGTGGTGGGAATTCACAGAAGAAGACTTGTGGCTTATACTCACCATTTTATCTCCATTAGGAAACCGTCATGAAATACATGAATAGCTCAGTTTTCTGTGCACAACTGACCTGCACAACCACCACTATTCACAACTGGCACTTTTTGTTGGCAGTCTGAGCAGAAAACCTAAGGATTACATTGGCACTGAGTCTGAAATATGCTCTGAAATCAAATGATGGTCTCTTGAGAACATAGCTGAAGTTCCTCATAGTAGAGAACAACTAGAACTACCTGTGCTATTCATAGCCTGTGAGTAGAAGCTTTCTGTTTTCAGCATGCTTTATGTGGGAACAGTAACTTTAGATCCTGATAAGTTATTAAAATATATTCTCCAAATACCATAAACACTGTAAAGACAAAACATATTATATAATGAGCACTAGATGGAGGACTATTCACTTTTGAAAAGTGAATACATATTTTTTTTTAAGCAGTTAACAGATTGAAATAAGGAGAGTGTAAGTATTGCTGGAAATCATCCAAATATAAAAACTGTATGTGTGTGTATATATATATAACAAATCTGTTATTTTCAGTACTTTCTTACCTTAGCATTTTCAACACAAGGACAAAGAGCCCAAGCTGCACTTGCTTGAACATCTGGGTTAGGATTTTTCAACAGAGACCATAACAAGCGAACTCCATCTAGACTGTCAATTATCCTATTGCAGAACAGAACAACAAAGAGATAGTTAATTATGGAGTGGACAATGTTGAATCTCAAATTACATCAGTTTGGTTGGAACACTGTTTTAACAAACACTGGCATGATTTTAACACACTGCTTTGCTCTATGCAAGTGCTTGTGTATTATTGTCAGCTAATCACCATCAACATATTCAGTAAACAGTACTTATTAAAGCAGATGAGTGTGAACAAATAATGTGAAGACAGAATGTTTTCTACCTAAATCTCATTAATGTTTACTTTTTTCCAGCACTGTCATTCAAAAGTCTTACAGAAGATAAAGTAAACTACATTATAACCAGAACTCATAAACGTGAAAACAAGCATGTGACTTTTTAACGATCTGCATGTAAAGTGAAATCTGAATTCGAGCATACTGGCTTCTTTCATATGGTAACAAATACTCTCCAAAACAAATATTTGTGCCCAAAACTATGTACTTAACTTTTTATTCAGTCTATGCTTAATGTATTTACCTTGCTCTATGACATATTTTAAAACACTATGTTTCTAATCTAGCATTAGAAATTAAAATGGTCACACCACAGAGCATCGTTTGTTGGGCACGAATAACGTCTCACTTGTTTCCCATGTGCTCCTTACTAACAAGACGAACACTGAACACTATGTTATAATTACTTAAACACACTGTAATCAAAGTATCTTCATGAGTAGCTGAGAAATGAATTATCAGTGGAATCATCTCTACACCATCTGTGTTATGTTTACATATCAATCAGACTTAGGGATCATAACTTCACATTAGGTTCCAGTGAATACCCTAAATGGAAAGGAAGGTCAAACAAAACTTAATAACCTTTACTAACATACCCCTTTTTAAAAAAAAAAACAACCCTGTGTTAAACTCAAAGCAGATGAGCTGGACTTGAAGAAAAGCAAGTACACCTTCACTGTCTAACCTCAAAAGTAAAAAATTCAGTTGCATACAATGTATTTACATCTTTCACTGTACATGTGAGATAAACTGAAATACAGATTGAGCTTCAAAACAGCAGATAAAATATGTAATTTGTGTTCACTATATATGGTTTGCCAGGAAATTTTAGAACTATTTATAAAATGAACTTTGTATGTAATCCTATCACCACCTGGAGCAGAAAAAATAATTAAGGACATGTAGTCTGTCTAAAATAAGAAAGGATTTTATTCATAACATTTTCATGCAAACTGGTTAAACAACTCTGTTTTTCAAAATAATACTTTTTGCTAACAAAGTTATGGTTAAGCTAAGACACTACATTTTTTAAGGTCTGCCAATTTTAGTACAGTTTATTTTACATGCTCAGATCCAAATCAACTGTAAGAAAATCATGCAAAGGACAAATTCAAAAGTCTTAACACAACAAAATAAACCAGCATCATCATGAACCACACAACTATACATATATGCTCACATAGTAAGGATGACTCAAATAAAAGCTTCAAAACAAGCTTTTAAATCCCTCCAAACCCCAAAGGCTTTTAAGGAATTTTAACATTACTCTCCTGTCACTTCAGAAAGCACAAGGCATTTTTTCCTGTATTGGAATTAATTAAAAAAGAACCCATGAATCTCCCCTCTAGGCAAGTGAGTACTGATCATATACCAACATGAGGTACTTCCTCCCAAAAGGGGCTAAATATAAATGACCCAGCTCCAACCAGTATATAAAAATGAAGAGATAGAAGCCAAACACTGAGCTCAGATTTTTTCCACCACACTTCAAAAAAAACAACCTGTAGGATGATTTATCTTTCCATTTTTTTAAAGCTTCCTTTTCAATTTAAAGTTTACTTTCATTTTCTTTTCAGTTTCCTTGTCCTCTCTTCAGTGTTTCAAAGTGAACTAGCCTCACTATTGTTCATTTTCTGAAGAAGATTTGCCTTTTGCTTGAAGACCAGAAAGACCAGTTGTCTTAGACACAACACAACCCATCTCAGAATATCTGTAAATGTAGTTATCTGACCATTCAACATGTATAAAATCAAACCAGAAAACAGCATAGACAAAACGAAAAAAATCTCCAAACTACATTGTTCATCACTGAGTACTGCTTTCTCACAGTTACACTAGATTAACTCTGATAAAAAGAATGATGCTCTTAAATTCTCATTCTGGAAGAATTATCATTGTGTAATCACCACGCAAGCACAAACCCTTTTATTTTCGTATTGATGAGAACACATATTTACCAATTAAGAAAGCATCGCTAAGGAGTTCACTATTTTATCTTTCTATGGTTTCACTGCACAATCCAGCAGATGAAGAAAATGGATGCTGAGTGAGCGTATCTGCCTTAACAGCAAAGGGAACACTAAAACAAATGGTCCTGAAAAACGTTTCCTCTATAAAAGTGCTTAGACATTAGTTTCCTTCCTATGTGAAAATTCCTTTTTCAGGCTGACAAAAATACACATTCAGGTTTCTTTACAAATAAACAAAGAAAGAGAGAGGAAAATAGACGTGTAATCTTGAACATTTCAGCTCTGATGGCATAATGCTAAACAGTATTCTGATTTGGTTTTGTAAATAGTTTTCTATCTAATTTTCTTCCCAAAATTTATTATAATATAATTAGCAGGAAGCTGTAATAAGGCTGCTTACTACAATAAATACAAGCAAATATACCATAAAATATACTTTGGTTGGCATTCAATTCTTTATTCATCCATAACTAGCACATTATTCACTCAGTGGTTTCACTCACTGAAATTATATATTTCATAATTATTTGTTGACATCCTGATGATAAAATTAAACTGCAGTTAAACTACAGAGTAAACAACCACTCATGGAACTGTTAAAACACAGGTTTTTTGACATAAATGCAAAACGTTTTCTTTGAAAGCTGAATGGAAACTCATAAAATTTGAAATTATAGGACATTTAGTTGATATAAAAATCTTAATGTTTAACACTTCAATATTCAAATATTTAAGTGCTTCATAGAATAGTTGATCTGCATATCTGCACTGTATCTAATGTACAGGACACTATCATTAATAGCCAAAATCTTAACAGGCATGAAACTCATCCAAAGTAGAAATGTAAACATTATTGTAGGTAATTGCTGTCTGGTGCTTCACTGTAAGTACGTAACAATATATAAATATGTGGAGTTCCAGTGCAAGACCCCACTGTTGTGGCTCTATTCCTTAACACAGCTGAGCCATCTCGCAATAGAACTGGACCACCTCTCGTATATCAAAGCTCTGTACTTTGTCATATATTGATCTTATTTGATCACTGATAGAATTTAGAAGAGGTGTAGATTATTCTGCTCCTCAAAATAATCAAAAGTAGTTGCACTGGCAGATAGAAATGGCTGGAGTGAAGAGGCGCTCCTGTGCTGGCCAGACACGATTAGAGCAGAGGTGAAGGGACATGTAGCTGGCATCACTCCTACCAAACGGTAACTGCAAGGTGTGTGACCAAAACATCCTCCTGCTTTCCGCACAGAACCACTGATGTATGGTGTATGTAGAAGAGGTCTTATGGGCAAAAAATAGTAACACAGTTAAACCCATTCAGAGATTACTTTTTAGTATTGCAGTGAATTCATATTTGCTATCTGACCAGAGCAGATAACTTAAGAAGACATTTTTTATTGACTTTTGTTGTCTATCCATAGGCAAAAGCTGCTTAACACAGGCTTTTCATATTATTTAAGAATCTTGACGTCATGAAAACATTGAACATCATGAGCAAGACGTGGGTCACAATTCTAACAATTTACTTCGCTTTTTTAAATATATCTGAAACTAGCAAAGCTGTTAATCCAAAATAGTACTTCTCTTTCAAAATAAAACTTAATATTGAACATTTCCAGTAGTAACGTCAACATGAATTGCTTAAATACACATACATACATGCAGCCTAGACATCTGTTTGTCATATCTATCATCTTTCTCTGTTACAACGTTATTTGCCAGAACTTCGAGAACTCTAGTTTAAATGCCTGCCAATTTAGACCACAAACACAAATGTAAATAAACAATGTTAGACTGACTCTGTATTGTGCTCACTGGTAAGATTACAGGGTTTAATTCTGGCAGAATGTAATCTCGTCTTTTTTGAAACCACAATTTAGCATTTTTCTTAAAACTTTCACTAGTTGCTGCGGACTGCTTTGATAAATAGTATTATATACCAATGACTCAAACTCCATCTGTTTGGCTAAAATAACTGTACATTTCAGTTTATAAGATTCTAAACCTTCAGTTTTGAACACTAGCAAGGAAGTCTATGGGTTTTTGAATGCAAAGGGCAAATGAAAATTTGGTGGCAGTCAAAGAATAAGCACTAGTCCTTTGTTTTCAGTAAGAGAAAAAGAATAATCGTAAAAAGTTCCTCAAAAAGATAAATACACATAAAAAATGTATTGCAGCATCTCTGTCAATGGCAGTGTAGCAGACTGAGTATGGAGAACAACTTCATGCTGTCCACATAAGAGAAAGGAAGTTCAGTCACATAATTACGCTTTTTTTTAAGATAAGTCAACTTCTTTTTGGCTGTGACAGAAGCTGGCTGCTGTTCTTTATTTTAAATAGCTCAATAGAGCCAATAAAAATCACTTAATTGCTCAAAGTTGCCTTGAAGTAAAGGATTGGTGCAGAAAAGTAACATTAGTGTACTTTCCATTCAACAGTTTTAGGAGTTATAGTGTCAGCCAGGAAACATGGCAGAAATAAAATACACAAAATACATGTAGGAGATGTAGATTCGCTTACACTTATCTACTAATCTTTCTTCATCAGTGCAGGCTTCCTCCATGCAACATAAGAAAATTGTACAGCATTTCCCTCAGAATTTAACTACACTGATTCATGGAACACTCTCAGTTTTTTATAATCCATAATAATATTTTATTTCATATAATAAACCCATCCTCTTCATAACATATCCTTGAATCATTCACAGAAATTATGTGAGCCCTACACTTGGTCTCTATGGTTTCCACATACCTACTGCTGCAAGGATAACCACATTCAAAATAGAAGACTGCTCAACTGAATATTTAGTCTCTAAGCCACACTTTGTTAAACAGACATGAAATGTAAGAATGTATCTGAAAATTCTAAATCGTTATGAGAACCTACCTTTATATTTTTCTGCTTTTTTTTTTCTGGGTCACCAGTACATATGGAAGTCAATGATAGCAGAATTCAGAAAAACCGTCATACTTTTCAAAGTTTATGTAATGCCAAACTAAAAAAGTAACTCTATAAACAGAGCCTGTCTGTACCACATGACAAAGAAAACAAGCCTCAAAACCAGCCAAATTTGTCAACACAAAGGCTAACAGTAGAGAAGAACTGCTCGCCTAGAAACCTGTCAAGCCATTCTGAGAAATAAGTGATTATGAAACAAGGAATGTAAGCGGGTACCATCTAGATGAGTAAGAAAGACCATAAAGAGCTAAGTATCAACCTGCAATGGGAAGTTCTCATCACCTGTATACACTTACAGGCTGCAAGTGGCTTTGCTTTGCTTCTTTTTAGAAGATAATCTTGGCACATCTCCATATCCTTGTTAAGATGTGCCTTTTTGGTTAAGAACTTCAGAAAATGTTTACAGAAAGAGACTGAAATCCACGGTAGTTTCTAACAAGGCTGCTTATTGTTTTGGGCCTATATTCTGTAAAGGGAAAAAAAAGTCATACTACAGACTGTGTGTATATCCTTCGTGTCCTTGGTGACTTATTCTTCCCCCAAAGGAGAGCACTTTGGATGAGGAGATACAATTTCGGCTTCTGCTGTACTGGTCTGAGAGAAGGAGAAAGGAGAGGAACAGATGTACTTCTTTTTTTTTTTTCTTTGTTGCTTTTAAGTGCCCTCAATGCTGTGAGAGGTAGAGCTTTCAAGCAAATCACTTAAATGTGAACAGTTACACTGCTCTGCTGTCAATGTTTTAGCTAAGCATTGCTTTTAAAAAATCTGCTGGGTTTGTATCAAACTTATCCCCATTTGGATGAATCATGCTCCAGGAGAAGACAGCAGCATTATCTCTTCTAGTACTACAAGCCTAGCTAGCACAATACATCAGGTACATGCCACAGGTTTGCTAATAATAATACATTTTGTGTAACAGGTTTTTTGTAGTAGTAAAAAGTATATTCTACTCTTAGCCAAGATCTTGCTTACTTGATAATGTTTTAAGATACTTTTAAAAACACTTCTAGGGCTGAGAACTTCAACAGAGAATTTTTCATGTGAATGAATTTTGATTCCTTTGTTCACGCTTCACAAACTATAAAATTTTGTCCTAAAAAAACCTGTACTCTCTCCTTCTTAAAAACAAGATAGACTTTGTTCTATCACAATTTTAGCAGCAACTTGTGTTCTTTTTTATGCTTATACAGAACACATTCCAGTATGAAGCTATCCATACTGGATACTATGAGTGACAGTTTGAGTACTGGAGTTATGTTTGAGGTTTTATAAATACCAATTTATATTTATTGGCATTTCAGTTTTTCAGTATTTGCAAGGCTAATTCTGTTAGGTTAATACATTACACTAAAGGTTGATTTTTAGTGAGATGTCATGAAAGTGATTTCATTTATTTATAGTTTTATGCTACATGGCTAACTGCTCATACAACCTATGTTTACAGTTGTGTACCATCCAGCCTTTTGCCACTGGGTGACAGCCAAAGCATGAAAACAAAAGCCCTATTCAGGAAAAGAATTCCCTGCACTGCTATATGAATATCAAGTGAATTATGCAAATCAGAACAGGAGGAGCTAAATAAAACTCTCTTTCTGACCTTCCTTATGTATAAGGAGGGAAATATGCCGAGAATCTTGAAGTAAATATCCCTGTAAGGGAACTGTAAGTGCAGTAAATGCCGACCTCAACATTTAACCGGAACACTTAATCATAAAACTCAAGAACCTTTGTAACTTATACGAATCTACATCACAAAATCAAAGAGAGGAACAACTCTCTCAGTAAAAAGACAGCCCTTTTCTTTGGTTTTGCAAAGAAATAAGAGGGGAGAAAAGGGTCCCAAACTGTCTAAGTTCACAAAAGGAATGATGGAGAGGGAAAAAAATATAAAATACTAGAAGTATGCCACTTCAAAAAATTCAAGTTTATTTTCATGATAGTAAATGGGCACTTTTCCTTTTCAGAATAACTTTCTCTAATTCAGCCTTTATGATTATTATTTATGATTTGATAACAGATGTAAAAGGACAAGGCAAAATACATACCTATCATGCAGCACTTCAAAATGGTGCTTGGTAATTTTGAATTTTAATAAAAATCAATTTAATAAAGGTTAATTTTGTTTTCCTCAAAATGCTATATATATATAATAATAACATATATATTTCCTTATTAAATTTTTTATACAGCACATTTATAGGAGGATGTAACTAACCCACAGAATCCTGCAAAAACCCCAAAAAGTAAAATATCCTTTTAGGTCAGATTAGAATTGACTATATTTGCATCAGAATCACTAAATTTTTTTAATATTTAAAATGCTATGTATAGTAATAACTCACATCATATTTTCAGTTTCTGTTGCACATGCTCCTACTGCTTTGTTGACATTCACAAGTAGTGCCTGATCAGTTTCAGTGAGTAACTTCACTAAAGGTGGTATTCCACCACATCTGCGGACAGTACTTCGATTTACTGGCTCTTGGCAACATTCTCCCAGTGCTCCAACGACATTTATAAGGACTTCTTCAGGCTGATTAGTAAGCAGTCCTACCAAAGTTTCTATGGTCTGACATTCCCGAAATCTAAACGAAAGCAAAAAAACCAAAGTTATTATTTTCAGTATGTTACCACTATAAATTTAATTTTACAATTAAAGAATCATTATTATTGAAGTACAATGTTTAATTTCTGTATATAAATCATCGTGCTGAAGAATTCTAATACAGGTAAGCCATTCCAATCACTTAGAATAAGTGTGACACAGAACCTACCTTTCTAATGACATTTCTCTAATTTAGTTATCTAGGAATCTCTTGAGCAGTTTGAGGGTTTTCTAAAACTTGACATGTGGATGCAAAATCTACAAATAGCTGAAACAAACCAGTGTTCTAGTACACTTCTATTGTAGAAGTGTTAGATTCCAATTTGAAGGTAAGAAATAAGTTGACAGAAATTTGACTTGATTGCTATATTAATACTTTCCTCCTTCTTCATAAAACTTTTGATACTGAAAATCAAAAAATATGTTTTTTAAAAATCCTGGAGGTCCTACCCTACAAAAAGATGTGTGCTAAACCTCAGAAGTTCGTCTTTCAGAACAGGATGTTTTCCTCAGTGCTAGAATCATCTAAGTTTGTTTTGTTCAAAACTTAAGAGGATTATTTACACTTAAATACTGTATGTTGCTGTCACACAATTTCTGACACCCCTTGACACTTCCACTTGGTATATTAAGATAGATCTAACCTGTATCTAATCTAATTATCAGAGATAATTTCTCTGAGGGTACCGAGTTCTCATTTGCACTTCCCTCCCAGCCCCTACATTTTGTAAGTGCCTACTTGAGCTACAAAAACTGTATGTTCCAAGAATCACTTGCACATGAGGCTTTTCTTTCATACAAAAAAAAAAAAATTTCTGAGATTTTTATGGCAGAACTAGAGCTGTTTCAATAAAAATTAATCTTTCCAAGTTGGATTATCAGCATAACAATTAAAGTAACTGAGAAATGAGAAACTTTCTTTTTTGGTTGTCCAAGCCTTTGCTTAAGGTTTGGATAAGAGGACATCTTCCTCTCTTTGTTCATTGTAACTTGGAAGTATTCCTATACTTATTTTTTTCAAGAGTAAACATCAACAGCATGAATAAAAAAGCAATAAAGTAAGCAAAAAATTTAAATAAAACAAAACAAAACAAACACCAAATTGATTTTCTCTGGCTTCTTTTTCTGTGTTCCATCTCAAGTGCTTCACAGATGGAATGACAGGAGCTGGCTCTGTAACAGGCAGGCTGCACTCTGACACAGAGCTGCTGGCTCGGGCCATCTTGTGTCCAGAAGCAGAACGGCTCCTTGCACACACACTGGAATCTGAGCTGGGCAGACCCAGGCACCTCTATCAGCTCACTGCTGAGTCAGCACATCCCCTCAGCAAGGTACTTCAGGTACAGGAAACACTGTGGAGCACTCTGAAGGTTATTAAGTGTCCCTGCAGGAACCAGCAGGGTTTGTTAGTTCCAGTTTCATGGCAGACTCAAGCTCATCCCTCCCGATCTACTGAGGTGTTTTCATATCGACCTCACTCCCTTTTCTTTAGCGCCCTCCCATTTTGAGTTTGGACACAGTTTAATGCTTCAGACTCAGCACTACATAATACATGAATTCGGCTGGAGCTGTGCCTGGCTAGTAACCTTTGTGGAGCACCAAGCACTTGCCAAAGATATGTGAGTAGCCCAACAAAAATCTGTTTGCATTTGGACAGAATTATTGGCTACAGCAATACCAATAAATAAAACAGGCGAGGGTTCATTCTCTAGCCCTGAAGATGAGAAGCACAACACAGCATCCATATGGCTAAAATCTCTTCTCCTCACAACTCGGGGTGGCCTCGCCCATTCTGCCTAATGGAAACAATCTGTTGCCTGCACTGATCCCAAGGAGTGTCTGGGCATTGTCTGGGAGAGTGCTTGCTGGCACAGGCCACACTGTGTAAGGGACTGTGCTGGCAGTTGAACAGTACGGATAATCCTAACATAGTGCCTGAACCCTGAAAGATTTGGCCCTGTTTAGTTTACTAGTACAGAGAGAGCCATTCAGTCTGTCTCATCACTAATTGATCCAAAATCAGGATACCTCTGTGCAGATACCCAAAGCCCACGGGAAAGAAGGATATACCCTTCTGAAAAGTTAGGTTACCACAAAATCAAGAATGCAAAAAGCAGTAGGACAGTAGTAGAAGATGTAAAGACCATGGGTTTAGGAACTCAATTAGGACAGTCAAAAATCCAGAATGTAAACCATTATAGTGAAAATCTTCCTAATTTTTATTCAGCCTTTATCTATCATTTGTGTTTATCCAGCAAAGTACACTGGAATGAAGGCTGCAGGAAGAGGTTACCTCTTACGTATACTCTTTCTAACATATGAAATTTGCATTCATTTTACAGAACAGCATAACTTCTAGGAAACCAAACCCGGCACAACCTAGGAAACCATACCATGCAGCAGAGCCAGCTTTTTTGCGGGGGGTAAGGTGCGTGAATATGCTAAATTAATTTTAGATGAGGGGGTCGAGTATTCTCAATCATTAAGCTGTTCCATAAAAGGTGGAGGGTGATAACTTCTGCTGTCACATCCTCCACAATTACTCAGGACCCTCGTACAGAGAGGTTGTAGGTACCTATGGCAGGACTCTCATCAGTTAATTCCACTCATTTAGAAGCTGGGTCTTCAGACTAAGCTACTTTTCTGAGCCCCTTCTGTAGTCAAGAAGAGCACATTGAGACTAATTATCCTAAACTCCAGTATATTTCTAATATGTATTAGACATCTACCCTGGAATGACATCATTTGCTCTTTGTCTCTCTTGACGTAAAACATTAAAGTGTACTACGAACTCTGTCTACCATGCCACAGTGATTCCAGTTTGTAAGCTACACAGAGGAGAGGGAATATCAGATAAGTCCACGTATCAAATGTTTAGTACGTGTTAGTACACCTCCTGACTCAGTGTCCTATGTCTTAGCTATTCTTTAGAGGCACCACTGGTCTCCATTGACTTAAGATTCTAGGAACTGAACACTGTCTTCACTGTATCCTGATGAGGTCAGGTGGCAATTTTTTAAGTACTGTGAAACCTAAATTCAAAGTCCAACTGATTGTAAAGAATGTTTTTAAAGAACCCTGACACAACAATTTTGAAAAAAAAAACAGAGGCCTATAAAATTAAAACACAATCATGTAACAAATGCTTGTAAAATTAAATTGTTACTTTGACACGTTTTCTATACTGATAGCACATTTCCAGATTGCTCCTGTCACAGCTGCCAGAAGTTTCTTGTTTTCAGAGTTATCAAGCAGAGCAGACAGTGGTTGTAGACCTCCATATTGTCTAACTAGGTCCCGTGTTTGTTTATCTTCCGCGCACTGTACAAAACAATTAAATATATACATTATATAAAAATGTGTAAAACCATGTCTTCAAAAGCTAGCTGTATTACATTGTAACTAGTAAAATCTAATACAGAAGAAAACATAAATATTGTATTAAAGTACCAGAATATGCTAACAACTCACTAAGAGAGTTTGACAGTAAACTGCTGCTGTATATGCAGCAGTGCTTGTACTGTCACAATGTCCACTTTGTGAGTAAACATAACAAATCCAAAGAAGCTTTTCTCCACTGGCTACCTGTGCAATTTAGGGCTTGCACAAAAGAAGAGTAAGTAGGAACTTAACTACAATATTAAATAAGCAGCTAAAATATTCACAACATTTTTATAAAGTAATTTCTTACATGTTAGAGAAATACTGAAATTAAGAAATATTAAAACTGACAACCACATGAAAACAAGGGGCTAATCCTGGTTCTGATTTACTGATTATAATACAATTACCTTAAATATGGCACTTGCACAATGCATCTGAAGCTCCTCATGTTCACTACTCAAATTTTTCACCAGGTTCTCAATCATTCCCTCTGTCCTTATTGCAAGTCTGTAACTTGGCTAAAAAGATAAACTGCATCTCTTAAATTCAGTATATTACTAGTTAATAGGACACAATAATAACACAATGCTACAATTCTAGGGTTTGGTATTGAGAAGTCTTGTACTTTGTCACAACCACAAGTAATCATTGCCTTGAAAATACTACTCATGATCTCAAAGGTAAGCAAATACAGAAATCCTCTGCAGTGCTCTTCCAATCGCCTGTAAAAGCAGGTGCTGCAATGCCTATTTTGTAGCTGCTTGGCTTAAAGAGAATGCAGAATATTCTGAAAGGTGTCCAGACTCCCTGCTCAGAGGCAAGAAGGTAAAAGATGCTTCAGAACTGGATCAAGAAGTACCCACCCATTTACTTGAGAACCAGCAGCCAAAACAACAGATCTATACCTAGAACAAGGTTAGAAAAACAGGCATAGCAACAGGGGATCATTGTTTAAGAGGGGGAAAACATCTCTGTAAGAGATGCAATTAATGTTCTTTCCAAGTTAGGCCAGACAAGAAACCCTCAAAAATGTCACCTTCTCAGTACAGACTTATTGAACCTAAAATCTGCTAGGTTTGTTTCTCATGCAACATCCCTAAATTTGTGTAATTCAAGAAACTAATTTTTAATAGGCAAAGTGTTCAATAATGGAAAATCTTTTGAAAAATCTTATCTTCTGTGTCTCAAATTCTCCAAGAGAACTTATTTATATTTTTTACCTCAAGTGCAATACACCTTACTTTCCAATGGGATTCTACAAATAGAGGTATAGAATCATAAAAAAATAGAATCATTTAGGTTGGAAAAGACCTTCAAGACCTTTGAGTCCAACCATTAACCCAGCATTGCCAAATCCACCACTAAACCATGTCCCTAAGTGTCACATCTACATGTCTTTTAAACACCTCCAGGGATGGTGACTCAACTGCTTCCCTGGGCAGCCTATTCCAATGCCTGACAACCCTTTCAGTGAAGAAATTTTTACTAATACCCCAACTAAACATCCCCTGATTCAATCTGAGGCCATTTTCTCTGGTCCTATTGCTTGTTAGCTGGGAGAAGAGACCAATCCCTACCTCACTACAACCTCCTTTCAGGCAGCTGGAGGGACTTATCAGATCCTCCTCAAGTCTCCTTTTCTCCAGGCTAAACACACCCAGCTCCCTCAGCTGCTCCTCATCAGACTGGTGCTCCAGACTCCTCTATTTCTGCTGTCCTTCTCTGGACTCCCTCCAGCACCTCAAGGTCTTTCCTGAAGTGAGTGGACCAGAACTGAACACAGGATTTGAGGTGCAGCCGAGTACAGGGGGACGATCATTGTCCTGGTCCTGCTGGCCCCACTACTGCTGACACAGGCCAGGATGCCACTGACCTTCTTGGCCACCTTGCCACTCTTGGCTCATGTTCAGCCGGTGTTGACCAGCACCCTGAGGTCCTTTTCTGCCAGGCTGTTTTCAAGCCACTCTTCTCCCAGCCTGTAGTGCTGCCTGGGGTTGTTGTGACCCAAGTGCAGGACTCGGCATTTTGCCTTGTTGAACGTCATACCATCGGCCTCAGCCCATGGATCCAGCCTGTCCAGATCCCTCTGCAGAGCCGTCCTGCCCTCCAGCAATTCAACACTCCCACCCTAGATGGTGTTGTCTGCAAACTGACTGAGGGTGCCCTTGATCCCCTTGTCCCCATCACTGATAAAGATATTAAACAGAACTGTCCCAGTCATGTAATCACATATATGGCCATGGTAAAAAATATTTGTATTTGAATTTAAAAACTGAATATACTCAAATCTGTGAAACCTGCCATGGTTCACATACTACTCCCAGCCATTTAAATAAAAAATACATGGCCTTTACTTCATTACAAGCTGTGACCTTCTCAAAAACACTTTGATCATACAAAGCTTCTACTTCCTGATAGTATAACTGCCCTGATTTAAGTGACATTAAAATGTAATACTTCCTTTTAGTAGCCAGTTGTTTTACTGTTTAGAAATAACTTAGCTATATGCGTTTACTTACCTCTGAGGCACATTCTTGTAGTGTTCCCACTACTGGGATTAAGATGTTTGCATCTGAGCATTTGAGCCACGTAGCTAACAATGGAATGCCACCAGCTTTGCGGATTGCTTTCTTGCTTTTGGTGCTTTTGCTGCAGCTCCAGAGTGCCAAAGCCGCACAGCGTGCTATTTCACTATCTTTGTCTTGGTATGGTTTTCCCATTGAAACACACTCCAACAGCCCAACCTAAAAAAAAACTCAATTTTTTAACATTCAAAGGGAAGTTTGATATTATACTGCTTTTTAATTATGGTAAACACCACCATAATAATCATTTATCCAACACATGATGTGTTTTTTTTAACAAAACTACACATATGACAAGGGTACAAATTTTAATGTCTGCTTACCAGTTTCTTGATTCCTCCATATTGCCTTACTGTCTTTCGTGCTCTTTTAAATCTAGCAACATTAGCAATTGTTTCAGCTGCCAAACATTTGAGATCTTTATCTGGAGAGTCCAGTATTTTCACCATGATCTCTAAGCCCCCAAGATCTGCAATTGCATGTCTGATCAGTATATTGTGACTAATTTCCTTCAAGATTTTTAATGAACCAGTCTAAACAATGGGAAAAAACAGATGTTGAACATTATTTAATTATAAAAAACATTATCATTATCTAAAATGCTGGGTTATCTAAAACATCATATCTTTTATATTTAAGCAGGAGAAAAGAAGGAAACTAAAAGTCAAAGAAATTGATTTCTTTCTAAAAAATCTGAAGAAAAAAAGAAAATAGAGGAATGAGTAAAGAAAGAAATCAATTTTCTTTACACTCTGTAACTCTGAAAATTGAAAAAAATATTCTAATAGAAAGAGCATATTCATAGATGTTTCACAAAGCTGCTTACCTGACAATTAGTTTCTTCTGTATCGAGTAAATTAATTAACACTTCAAGACATCCAGTGTCTTTGAAAGCCAGCTGACACGATTCTTGAGCCAAATTGAAATCTCTCATTGAACAAAGTCCAATCACAGTAGCTGTTGGATCGCCTGTCTAAAATAAAGCAAATAATTAACAAATCTGTAAAATGCTTTTATTATAAAACTTAATCACTTCTAGTTGTACTCGTAAAATCACTACTAAAGAAGATACATGGTAGAGTATTTTGCTTCTATGGTGCTAAATAACACAGACATAGTAAGAAAGGGAATTATTGATAAAGTCTGTAAATGGCATAAAGATTCAAGTAAGTGAATAGCTCAAGTGACAAATTACTAATATGGCTTTCTGTGAATGGACCAGTAAATTAGGCAGTCAAGTAT
>NW_020955463.1:789156-790942 GCF_003031625.1 Empidonax traillii | reverse complement strand
AGAAGATACATGGTAGAGTATTTTGCTTCTATGGTGCTAAATAACACAGACATAGTAAGAAAGGGAATTATTGATAAAGTCTGTAAATGGCATAAAGATTCAAGTAAGTGAATAGCTCAAGTGACAAATTACTAATATGGCTTTCTGTGAATGGACCAGTAAATTAGGCAGTCAAGTATTGTGAGCTTTGTACAAGTGTTCGCAGATAGCAAAAGAACACGCAGTGAAAATCCAAACATTTCAGAGATCCTGGCTGCATTTTTGCATTGGTATTCCAGAGATTCCAACAGGAATCCTCCATTGTGGACATTTCAGAAGATTTTTTTTCCAAGACTGAAGCCCCTGTAGAAAGGGTTTATTAAAAAACCCTGACATTTCTGAACAATAACAAATTGCCACTATTAGATAATATTCAGCTGAGTTCTAAAGGAAACGGTGTAATAGTCGATTCAGTAGGGGTGGCACATATCCCCTCACTCCAAACTTCCTTGTTTCTGTCCTATGAAACAATAAATATTATGTCAACTTTGGGAACAGCTCAAGGGTTATCCAAGGCATTTTAGCCAAAAATATGGGCTGGACAAGTTGGTAGATTGTAATAAAAAACAGAATTAGCTGGCAATGAATTTAATATTCTTGCAACAATATGATATACTTGGAGGTACACAGAATCTGTTAAGCAAAGTCCAACCTTACAAAAGTCACCAAGCTTGTGGCAATGATGATTCAGTTGATATGTCCAAGTGGACTCCATAAGGATTTTGACGAAGCCAAAAAACGAAAGACCTCAGAAAAGAAACTAAGCCACTATAATATTATGATTTCCTACTATAATAGGAAAGACCATTATTTGGATTGGAAAGAATGACTGAAGGACAAGAAACTGAGGATAGGAGACAAAAGTTAGTTCAATAAAGGTATGTGATTTAGTTGATTTCCATGGATCCATGTTGAAGTTCTGCGATTCAAGATACTTGTAAACACCTGGAGAAATGGAAGGACTAGTGAAGGGACAAAGTTAGTTGACAATATTATGATTCAGGGCCTGTTGTGAAAAGCTACTAAAAAACTTACTAGGACTAAGAGGGCAGTAAAACAGCTAATGAGAAATTATGGACATCAGAAAAAACAATCCTAACTCCATAGATGAAATGATCATTTTTCAGCTGATCATTAAAAATTAGAAATGATATCTTGAGGCTGGGGGAGATGGCAATCAAATAAACAGAATTCTGGGACTTGTTTGGCAAAAAAATATTGAACAGAGAATGTCACTATACCACAGTATAAACCCATGGTTCACATACAACTTAAAAATTTTATGCAATTCTGCAGCTTCCCCTATAGAAATGTTACTATAGCACTGGAAAACTTTCAGAAAAGAGCAGCAAAGACAATCCAAAGTTTTTTCAGTCTAAAAGAAGGATGCCTGAAGGGATATCATAGAGGTTGACAGTGTAAGGGATGGCCTTGATCAGGACAGAGAGGGGTTGACTGTCCTATGTTTCTTTTAATACAGATGTAATCTCTTTTAATGATGGGGTATAGTAGGATTAAGGTAGTTGGTTCTTCAAATGAAGTAACTAAAGTGGTCCTGGGTTTCTTCTCCCTTAATAAACTATAATAAGAACACTGTTTCACACTACTATAGGTTATACAGTCAAGTTTCCCACATTTGTGAAAATCAGAAGTCAAGATAACAGGATACAAAAGATGAACTATAACCATATAAAACTTCCATCCTGATCATAATGTCTCCCCTCCTGGTGCAGTCATTGGGATACGT
>NW_020955463.1:787331-789135 GCF_003031625.1 Empidonax traillii | reverse complement strand
CCTGGCTGCTCTCCAGCCACTCTGTGCCCAGCCTGTAGCGCTGCAGGGGGTTGTTGTGGCCAAAGTGCAGGACCTGGCACTTGGCCTTGTTGAACTTCATTCCATTGGAGTCAGCCCATCTCTCCAGTCTATCCAGATCCCTCTGCAGAGCCCTCCTGCCTTCCGGCAGGTCGACACTCCCTCCCAACTCCCTCCCTCCTTTGTACAAGTGTTCGCAGATAGCAAAAGAACACGCAGTGAAAATCCAAACATTTCAGAGATCCTGGCTGCATTTTTGCATTGGTATTCCAGAGATTCCAACAGGAATCCTCCATTGTGGACATTTCAGAAGATTTTTTTTCCAAGACTGAAGCCCCTGTAGAAAGGGTTTATTAAAAAACCCTGACATTTCTGAACAATAACAAATTGCCACTATTAGATAATATTCAGCTGAGTTCTAAAGGAAATGGTGTAATAGTCGATTCAGTAGGGGTGGCACATATCCCCTCACTCCAAACTTCCTTGTTTCTGTCCTATGAAACAATAAATATTATGTCAACTTTGGGAACAGCTCAAGGGTTATCCAAGGCATTTTAGCCAAAAATATGGGCTGGACAAGTTGGTAGATTGTAATAAAAAACAGAATTAGCTGGCAATGAATTTAATATTCTTGCAACAATATGATATACTTGGAGGTACACAGAATCTGTTAAGCAAAGTCCAACCTTGGTGACAAAAAGTCACCAAGCTTGTGGCAATGATGATTCAGTTGATATGTCCAAGTGGACTCCATAAGGATTTTGACGAAGCCAAAAAACGAAAGACCTCAGAAAAGAAACTAAGCCACTATAATATTATGATTTCCTACTATAATAGGAAAGACCATTATTTGGATTGGAAAGAATGACTGAAGGACAAGGAACTGAGGATAGGAGCCAAAAGTTAGTTCAATAAAGGTATGTGATTTAGTGGATTTCCATGGATCCATGTTGAAGTTCTGCGATTCAAGATACTTGTAAACACCTGGAGAAATGGAAGGACTAGTGAAGGGACAAAGTTAGTTGACAATATTATGATTCAGGGCCTGTTGTGAAAAGCTACTAAAAAACTTACTAGGACTAAGAGGGCAGTAAAACAGCTAATGAGAAATTATGCACATCAGAAAAAACAATCCTAACTCCATAGATGAAATGATCATTTTTCAGCTGATCATTAAAAATTAGAAATGATATCTTGAGGCTGGGGGAGATGGTAATCAAATAAATAGAATTCTGGGACTTGTTTGGCAAAAAAATATTGAACAGAGAATGTCACTATACCACAGTATAAACCCATGGTTCACATACAACTTAAAAATTTTATGCAATTCTGCAGCTTCCCCTATAGAAATGTTACTATAGCACTGGAAAACTTTCAGAAAAGAGCAGCAAAGACAATCCAAAGTTTTTTCAGTCTAAAAGAAGGATGCCTGAAGGGATATCATAGAGGTCGACAGTGTAAGGGATGGCCTTGATCAGGACAGAGAGGGGTTGACTGTCCTATGTTTCTTTTAATACAGATGTAATCTCTTTTAATGATGGGGTATAGTAGGATTAAGGTAGTTGGTTCTTCAAATGAAGTAACTAAAGTGGTCCTAGGTTTCTTCTCCCTTAATAAACTATAATAAGAACACTGTTTCACACTACTATAGGTTATACAGTCAAGTTTCCCACATTTGTGAAAATCAGAAGTCAAGATAACAGGATACAAAAGATGAACTATAACCATATAAAACTTCCATCCTGATCATAATGTCTCCCCTCCTGGTGCAGTCATTGGGATACGT
>NW_020955463.1:770909-787150 GCF_003031625.1 Empidonax traillii | reverse complement strand
GGTTTCTTCTCCCTTAATAAACTATAATAAGAACACTGTTTCACACTACTATAGGTTATACAGTCAAGTTTCCCACATTTGTGAAAATCAGAAGTCAAGATAACAGGATACAAAAGATGAACTATAACCATATAAAACTTCCATCCTGATCATAATGTCTCCCCTCCTGGTGCAGTCATTGGGATACGTTGTCTTTTGATCTGCCCAATACAGGGGGTTTTTAAGTCTAAACTGAGGGTCATAAAAATAATGAAAACAGAATATAATTTGAAGACTGTTTTGGAAACAGTATATAAAAAAGATTTGGGATGTTGGATATGATTGAGATTACAGTGTAATATTTGATTAAAGGGATTAATTTGGGGATAAATAATTGAAAGAACTGGATAGAAACATACATATTATCTCTTTTTAGGCACTTGTGCAATTACCACTGAAATTCTGTGTCTAATTTTCCTTTTTACTGTTCTAGAAGGAAAGGGAAAAGTTGGAGATGATTCAGAAAAGAAAAATTCAAATTACTGTAAGCCTGGAAAATAGTTGCATTAAGAGAGATATGAGGAAAACTATTTAGTTTATTTTAAAGTAAATTAAGGTATGAATCATTCAGAGTGACTAAATAAATCTATGATGAATAGGAGCATGATCACAGAGAGCTCTACAGTCTAGCACGGAGATTTGATGACTTGAAGTTAAAGGTACTAAAACTTAGATGAGGAGTAGAGTGCAAGTTTTCCATTGTGTGGTTAATTATCCTTTGGAAGAAATTATTTAAGAGTGATGACAAGTTTTCCATCAGAGGAAATTTTTCAGTCAAGATTGGAAGTTACTCTAAACAATAAGCTCTATTTCAGTCACTGCTACTAGACTTAAAGCAAGGAAAAGATCAAAGAACACAACACAGAGAGTTAAACCATATGACAATGGATTCTTTTGAACCTCTAATATAGGTTTACTGTTAATAAAATCAGGGATGAACCAAGCTGAATGGAAATTAGGAGGGCTGAGCTACCATGTAGCTGCAACAGAAGCTGGAGCACATGAACAGAGCCAACTGCGGAAGTTACAACTTGGAATACCTACTAAATCAAACTACAGTATCCACTCTGCATGCCTCTGAAGTCTAGGGAAGCTTTGGAGCCCATCCAGATCTGAACTGTGCTGCCCAAGCCCATCTCTTCTAAATGACAGTTTTGAATCTGTAAAGGATTTTTAGCCAAGCCCTTCTAGTTGTGCACATCATAATGAAATACAGAATGTTGAAAACCTCAATGTTTGCTAATATGAAACAAGTAGATCTAGCAAAACCAAAACTTTTGCAGCATATTACTTAAAAGTAAACAGAAACAGTGAGACAAATACAGTAAAAAAAGTATTTAAATTCAACATTCTCTTCCAAGACTTAGGATAAATGCAGTTGAAAATCACAAGTGAGAAAATACATCCAAAAAGAATGTAAGAACTACTTCATGAAGTTTCAGATCAGTAACTCACATCTCTTTACTGAGAGGGTAATCAGGCATTGGAACAGCCTACCCAGAGAGGTGGTGGATTCACCATCCCTGGAGGTTTTTAAAAAGAGATTGGACGTGGCCCTTAGTGCCATGATATAGTAATTGGAGTTGGATCAGGGGTTGGACTTGATGATCTTGGAGGTCTTTTCCAACCCAATCTATTCTATGATTCTATGATTCTATGATTCTATGATTCTATGATTCACTTATCTTTTTTTTAATTATTGTTATCATTTTGACTTCAGAGGAATGAAATGTGTCTTGCTTTAATAACATATTTTCATCTACTTTGAAAATATGTCCTAGGGTATAAAATATTGTAACAATTTCTCAAATGTTTTCATAGGGAAATGAGTTTATCCACACAATCAAAACAAATTATTTGTTTTTTAAATCCATTTGATATGACTAAAAGACTACATAGAATATTCCACAGCCCAAAAAACCGGTTCTCCTTTTATGAAATCTGTAGTCTTTTCACATACCTTAGGCTTTGTTATTTCCTTTGCTTTGTATAACAAAAACTTGGCAGTAGGTATTTTAAGAGAAAACTTATCTTTTTATTATTTTACATAAATGCAGAAGTATATCACTAACGTGAATAGTGATGTCTCTTCTTTTGAGGACTGCTTCTCCTACGGTGAAACTCCACTTCATATAATAATACATAATTCCCTTATCTTATATGTATAATCGTTGGCATATGATTTTAATATAGACCAGATTTTTAAAAAATAAACAACTTTTATTTTTCTTATACTAAATAAAAAATAGAACTGTATATAAAATATATATATGCATTTTATTTTTTTGGCTTCAAAAATGAACACACCACTTGAAGTGTTTTTTATGTGAAACCACAATAAAATATTTTTCATATGTGCTGAAGCATCAGTTCCACAAAATAAGAAATATTAGTGATGGTTTCAACAATTCTTGAAGTTATCACTACAGCAAGTACTGCAGTAGTTACAGCATAGATTTTAACATGCATGGAAATAGTTACCTCTCCATTAAGTTGACATAAAATCTGCATCATGTTGTTATACCGTTTGAAATCTGATATGTTGGATGCAAACAGACTCTACTGGCAGATCAACAATCAATTTTAAGGCTTGAAATTAAACACAGACTTAGTTAAAAATGTACCTCTTTTCCTCTATATTGGTATAACATATATATCCATAAATTAAGCAAAAGTAAACCAGTATCACCATTACACTATCAGTAAAACATCTTCTGTGTACTGTACGTGTAATGTCTCTGTTATGATACTCAGAGCTCACAAATGACAATTACAGAACTACTCACAAGATCGAATAAGAATGAAAATAAAGGAAAAAACAGAAGCAAATAAAGACACAAGCCAAAATACAGTTACCAAGGAACACACAGGTTCAAACCATCATTTTGTTTGATAGTTCTGCAATAACAAAGAGGAAAAAAACCTGTTAGTCAATGCAAGCTTTCAACAAATGAAACTAAGAAAGCCAAAAGCATTAAGGGGTCTTTTTTTATGCATTAACCTCTACTATTTTCTACTAATTATTACTTAATATCAGTGATGGTGTAGTGAATGCTCTGCCTATGCTAAGGACATAATTAACTAGTCAATAAGTACTTAGATAACTTAGATGTTTTCACACTAGATGAGCTTAATGGATTTTGCTCTTTGGTGCTGAGAGAATTGGATGCTGCCGTGACAAGCTTGTAGAACCGTAGATAAAAATCTGTTATAAATGGAACATAACATAACTACGAATATCACAGTGTTACCAAACAAAAAAGCAAACTTTACAGAGAGACTTACAACCAGATTTGTAAGATACAAGAAAACATTCTTCTTTGGTTTGGTACTGATTAAGTACTGTGCTCATTCTAGGTATCACACTTCAAAAAAGATATTGAGAAAGTTGGTAAAGACCAGAGGACATCAAACTATCTCAAAAGTATGATCTCCACAGAAAAATGGAAGGAACTGGAGAAGCAGAGAATAAGGAGGTGGTTTAAAGAACAGCTACAATGGCAATCATCTGTTCACCAGGTCCAGTGCAGGTAAGACAAGAAATAATAGGGTTAAATGGTATCAAGGCTGATCTATGCAAGGTAAATAACTAACTAACTAACTAACTAAATAAATAAATAATGGTAAGGATATGTGAATTTTTGAATATATTGCTTATAGCAGTTATGAAAGGTCCAGAGCTTGAAAGAAAAGACAGAAAAATAATTGTCCAGAAGACACACAAAGAATTGATGCTGGTTTGGAGGCAAGCAGATGGAGTCAATGACCTCCTACATTCTGCTCTAGTCCTATTTTCTCTTATTTATTTTTTGTGAACTTTTACTCCAATGAAATTTTGCTAAAATTAAGTGATTTTGATATTTCCTTCTTTTCTTTACAAAGAGGACTGAACCATAATAGATAATACGATTAGATACAGAGAATAGCTAGTAAAATAGACAGGCTTAAGATTTCAATAGCCTGTGTCCCATCCTAATTAAACCCTTCTCAGTCAATACAGAGCTTTAAGTGTTGAAATGATGATCTCAGTTCAGCAGGAAAGAAAAGATACAAAATTTCCTCTAGAGTCATCTCTGGAAAAGGTAAACACCATTAAAGGTTTTTTTGCAGATGATCTGCCAGCAGACAGAAGCATTAGCTCTTTGGGCAAGGGGGTCTGCACAGGAGCTGTGCAGGAGGCTGGGGGATATCTAACCTGGTACAGCCCCACTGCATGGCACTCTGACCCCTCCTGTTTCTCCTGCCTGAACCCTTTGACGTTGTAAGGGGCATAATTAGGCCACTTTGCCTGCTACAAAAGAGATCTGTATCAGATTTCAGAATTGTCACAACTGACACCAGGGAAAGGGCAGTTTTAAGAGAAAGGCACCACTCATACCTGGACTCGGGATACCAATGCCCTTTGACAAAATTCCTTCCTGATACTGCCCAGGCGCCTTTTCGCAGTATCTCTCTTCCCCTCTTTCAACCGAAACCTAAAGGCCTTACTGGAGTACAAGTAATAAAGGTACTAACAACATTATAAAGAAGATTATTCTAAATTTGTTGCTCAATTTGTAGTTAAACAAACATACATGCATGGAAATTCATAAACATTACAATAAAGTTACACTGCATTTCAGTTTCTTGAGAGAATGCAAGATTAAATAAAAAGACAATTATACAGTTTTTGGCTCACAAACATCTCTATAAATATGGTACCTATTTGAAGGGGGGTTTAATTAATTTATTTAATTTGCATTACGATTTAGAGTGAACATGACTGGATGCAACCAGAAAATGAAATATTGTTTTACTTTGCATGGCAATATCAAGAATGGATTTTTTTCTGTTATGGCTGAAATTTATTTTTCCCGAGTAAAAGTTAATTTTATTTCCTGTAGTAGGTAATTCCTGGATAGATAGATTAATGTGCATGTCTGCGATAACATGTCTGTGACTGAATAACAAGAAAGAAAATTGCTGTTTCAGGGCAGTTTTGTCATTCTTCTGTATAATAATACCTCGTTTTGATTACGAGTATATATAATCAGAATGCAAATTACAATATACTTGACAAAACTAAGAACAAAAATACCAATTCAACATATTTTTAGAAAATACTTAACAAACAAAATATCAAAATGTGATATCCAAAAGAAAGTACATCAAATTATAGAAACCTTTATTGTTATACCAGAAAATTTTTAATTAAAATTCATTAATGGAATGAAAAAACTTCTAGAACAAAAATATTGTTTAAATGGAATCCCATCCCAAAATATCATTACAATATTGTCATTTGTATAAAACAAGAAATCCAAAATAAACAGTAAAGTATGAAACAGAACTCTTAGTTTAATACTTTGTCAGTTTTTTATTTTCTGCTGAACTTGACTCTCTCAAATCACAGACCTTTTGTAATTTTTTGGTGGAAAAATAATTCAAAATTTTAATAAATTTTGATAATGCTTAATGAAAGACTGAGTATTGCAGTGCAACATGTATAATATGCTTCAGCAAGACAGTTTTTCTATGCTAGTGAATCTCTAAACACTCTGAGTTTTGTTATGGTTTATATATTAGTTCCAATTTTTCCTTTTAGTTTATAAAACATACAAGCTGCAACTTGTTAAGACATGAGTTATGGACAAGTATAACTGAGTTATGGAATAATTCCCTGACCCACTTCCTGAACCTTCTGGTGTTCTTTAGCTACAGCCTGGCAGTATGTAAACCATACAGATTAATATAAGTAAAGCCAGTGGAAAATCACAGGCATCATAAAGTCTCAAAATCCAAAACATTCACACTGAACTACAACAATGCACAGAAGCTGCAGTTTTAATTGCAGATTAATACCTTGACCCTGACCCTACACAGTGGCAGAAGTGACATATATGTCATGACCCAGATACAGTGAGTATAAATTGTTGTATTTTATGAAATTGAAAAGAGTTTCCAAACAAAAGAATAAGTCTATTATTTTCTGCACGAACCAGAAGGTTTTGTTAGGCAACCATTGATTCTCCCTTGAAAACTCTTCCAAGACATGGATTCATTCCATTAGCTTTCCTTTTCTGATTCATAGTAACTGGATTCTACTATAGAGAAGGCAAGAGCCTAACAGTTCATGTGCAAACATATGATCTTTCACTTCACTGGACTAGGAATAATAGAGTATATTTCCTAGTAACTTCTCAAACCTCAAACTTGGAAGGAAGTGAAGTGGTGACCCCAAAACCACAGAAAACCTGGCCAAGGTAATATATATCTTAACAGTGCAAGTTTATCTTCTACTTCTTTGTGAAAGTTTCAGTTTAGGAGTGTATTTTTTCCCCAGTTGCATCTGGACAATTTTGTAAAGACATTTCATCTGAGGAAAATAAAGCATATATGTTTTTTAAAAGAACATGCTAAAATTAGAAGGAAATAGAATTGAATGAGAAAAGACTCTAGGATTAAATTTAAAAAAAAATCCTACATGAACAGCACTGTTGTTAACAGTATTTTAACACTGATTTTCACACTGTAAACCTTAACTGGAGACTTTGAGATGAGACATATGCTGTCCATAATACAGATGTACCGTCGACCTTCTGTGACAGCATCAGACCTGCCTAAGCAATTTTGATTTTGCCTAGTACTTGGCTCACAAAGAGGATAAAAACCTTAATCTTATTACAGATATTTTAATTTTATGTATCCAACTAATTTGGGAAACCAGTGGAAGTGGATCTGAGGAGAAAATTTAATGAGGTTAAACTAGGAAGGACCTGTGCCTCTATAGACTACTGGAGAGCTCACACACTGTTGAAACAGCAAAAACATTTGAAACTAGCAAAAAAAACGATTTTTCAAGACAATCAAAATAATAGCAATAGTTTATGAAAAACTAAGAGACAGGTGTCCTCTGGAGAAATAAACTTAAAAACAGGGCTTAGTGAGAGAATAGAAAAACAAATATAGATGAAGACATGGCTGCAGCACAGGTTTGCCTCTGAAATAACTGTGTAGAGTGAGCTGTGAGTGAGTCTAGTCAATGTGGAACACCTAAAAACAATGAAGAATATTGTTCTCTCTACTTATAATTCTTTGTAGCTTTCAGACACAATTCTGTTCTAATTCTTTAGGAAAGATAATGATTTGATTATCTACTCCATGAATATAAAGCCTGAAGTTGGATTCAGACAGCTCTGGCAATTTACTATTATTTTACAGGTACTATAGTTACAGTGTCAAAACCATAGTTCATTAATTTAATCACCTGCTTTCACAATAGAATACAATCTTGCAGAAAGAGGAGAATCAAACATCAGTTATTTTACATTCTTTTCCTCAGTCCTTTATGTTTGACATACTATCTTCTTTCTCATCTTTTATTGAATTCCACTTTTTGCTTGCTTTTTTTTCCCCTTTATTTTTAAATTGTCTTTCATCTCATCAGCTATGAAACTCTTAGGAATGTGTGACCCTCTCAACATTAATTAAAACCCCACTACACAGAAATTCATCAGAGTTGGTGTTAATGGTCAAAATTCAATTGGCTGCCATGAATTTTATATGTCTCTTGTGACAAGGAATGATTGTTTGTACAGTATTTTGAGAAGAGAGCTATTCAAGTGCTTCAGAGTTGCCAATTATAATAATAATTTGAGAGTTCACCATTTGCCAGTATTTCCTACCTAGTAAATTTATCATAAAAGTATTTCTTTTTCCTGATCAGCACAATCTAGGTTGTTAGAAAATACATATCTTAACTATAATATGCAGTTTTCCTATATTTTTATTTCCTTTTTTTTTCAGTAATCACATTCTTCACTGAATTTTAAAATAAAATCTTGGCTAACACTGGAAGATGAGAGCAAGAGATGTTCATGAACAGTAGAGAAGAGAGCGATATGAAGGCTGACAGGTTTGCCAAGGCTGACAGGTTAGCCTAACATGTGCCTAGAAACACTAGCAGGTGGCATATGATTATGTCAGATACATTTGGTATTTTCTGAAAAATAACAGTCTACCACTTAGCCAAACTACAGGAAAATTTATTTTCATTTGAGTAACCTTCAAGTTACTCCACCATATACTTCCATCATGGAAGGGGAAAGATTTATTGTTAGACACCCTGCTAAAAAGATCAAGTAAACTCCCTGCAAAGTTGGTCAGTCCTGGAAAAAAAAGGCATTACACAGTGTCAAAAGTATTTTATATACAAAAATATTTTACACACAAAAATATTTTACACACACATATATGTGCTTATTTTGTATTTAACAGCTATAACATAATCTCATGCAAGTCTGGCTAATATGATATTATAAAGAAAAACATGCTACTTCTTATCCACAGATAGTGGAAAAAACAGCATGATGTGCAATATATGTTCTACACAGATGAGGTACTTTGACCCCTGCTATTAGATTCTGACATTTGCATCTATCACACATATAGAGCCAGATTTCAAGACTACAGACTTTGTACTCGCAGTTCTCTGTGCAGTTTGCTGTTCAGGAAGAACATCCACAAACTCCAGAGATTCTTATCTATGACTATCAAAAAAATTTTGAGCAGTACTACAATGTGCAAAATAAACAAATGTTTGGTACTTCAGTATATATCTACATGAACCTCTGACTTGAGATCCTCTACCTTAGCTCCTGGTAGAGTCTCCCTGTGTCATTTCACTGTCTGTTTGATCTTCTGCACTTCTAACCTGCATCTTTCTTCCCCAAGAATGCAGGACCCACTACTTCCTGCAAACCAATACACAGCTGCATGTTGCTAACTGATAAATTTGAGTTTTCTGAGAAGAGAAAATAAACTGTGCCTGTGGTGCAGAGGCCACACTACATCCTCCTGGCTCAGGTCTGCCTGTACTGTAAAAGGGAAGCAGAAGTTATGGGCAGTAGGTCTTGTCCAGCCAACAATCACTGCACTGCAGTGAAAAGAAAATGAGAGAAAAACAAGAGAAGAAAGAAAGAATGGAGAGAAAGAAAAGGAAAGAGGCAAAGGCCAGAAGGAATATTCCTGTACGTTTCTGCCCCTCTGGTCTGTCCGACATCTTTATGTAACCCCACTACAGAGGGGCCTCCTGCCAGCTACAAGAATGTTGCTTGAACACAGCAGCCTTCCAAAGGTCCTGCCAAAATTCAGCTGTGGAGCAGCCCTGAATACACCCGGTGTATCCTGCAGGTTTTGTGCCTTTTCCTTGACCAGAAAATGAGATTTCATTGAGTCATGTGACACGATATCCTTCCTTCCAAGCCATCCACTTCTATGCAGCACCAGGGCACATGGGCACGTGAGAGCTGATACTCAATGTCACAGTCAGGGCACATCCTCCGTGGCTCCTGTGATGCGCTATTGCCTTTCCCCAGCTCCTGGACCTGGCACAGGATGCAAACAGCTGGGGACAGACATCAGATTTGTCCACCTCTGATTCCAAAGTGGAAAAGAAATACAATGCTGTTCTGGGAATGAGGTCTTTTGCACTGGAGTAATTACAGACAGATATGAAATTAATGGATTTTTATGTGAAGTGTGAGATTTGACTGCTTTCACCAGCATACGCCTGAAATACAGCCAAAAGTAGAACGACTTTCCACGTAAGAAACTGAAGGATGAATTCTGTAACTTCCATGGTCCTGCAGAACTCTATCCAGAGCTAACCCTGGCAAAGGTGTACACATAAATCATGCCCTTACAGGGAACCAAGATCAAGCAGTACAAGGGTTTAAGGGATTACTTCTAGAGACTGGAGTTATTACTGGCAGTCACCAGCCCCAATTCACCTCTCAGCATCTCAGTTTTATCTCAAAAACTGGCAACAGCCAGTGCTCATCTGTGGGCAGCACAAAACCCTGCTCTCATCCTTTTTCTTTCTCAATTTTTTTTTTTTTTAGTGAGCCATACAAATTCTGCATTTCTACCTGACGTTCCCTGTTTCTAGTAAAACGATAATTGAATAAGATTATTCCTTCATCCTATTCTTAAGATTTTTCTTAAAATGTCTTAAAATTTCCTCTAGAAATCCAATACTTCAGAAGCACAAATTTAATAAGTAATGTCAAATATAAAATAGGCTTTTCTGGGTGAATCTCACTGTTACAAACATCAACAAAGCACTTCATTCCAGTTTCATCTACTCTGGTCCTAAAAGATACCTAAACACAAGGTCATAACCAAGCTTGCTGATCTCTCTTCGCTGCTCACTGTTAAATCGATGGGGAGACATGGAGAGAACACACATGTTCCTTCTTCTGTTTCACAGCCCTGGGAAGCTTGAAGGTAGGACAAGGAGCCAGACCACAGAAGCAGCTGCTTCCCAGCGGAACAATTCCAACATGGATACTCTTTCCCAGAAAGGAAGGGGAGTGGAGAAGGGCAAAAAGTCAGAAGGGAATTTCCCCTGTGCTGGAATTTTCTCTCCATGAAGAGGTATACAAGTACAGAGGCTACAGGCACAACTCACAGAATCCAGCAAGTTTGGTTTATACAAAAAGCAATTGCCTTTTTAACATTTAATGAGATTCTAACATTGGTATAAAAACTACATATCTTTCAGGTTTTATGGAAGTTTTTTTCTCTGTAAATTCATCTTTATAGAGTCTTGCTGAATTATGATTCACATTTACTTTAGCAGATATTAAAAAATGGTTGCACCTACAAATTATTATATCTTCTTGGTATCTCAAACACCTATTGTTTAAGGCATTTTATTCATTTGTTCGGATGTGCAAACAATGCATCCAACCTTTGAAGACACACAAGCCCTGTGCTTCTATATAAATAGGCTTGTAGATACTTAAATAACACAGTCATAAATTTATTTTCTCTTATGTTGCATCTGTCATGAACACTTGCCTACATGAACAACAAGAATGCCAAAAAATCTCCTAAGTCTGGCCAGAAGTGCAGTATTTATACTTGAATTAAAACGAATTCCATGTGCAAGCTGAAGTAGCACTCCATCAATAAAACATTTCAACCACTGTCTGTGGTATGGCACTGAGGCATCTCTTTTCAGCTTTATCTGACCCCAGGGAGTTCTTGCTTTACGTAGTTAAGAATCAACACAAAACTATTTTAAGTACATCTTCAAATAGTTTGTTTAATTTGTACCTAATTTAAAGAACTATCTGACGACTCAATGTGCATGAATACATGAGCAAGTATACATCTGAATTTTCAGGACAAAACCTTTTCATATTATGGAATTTTGTATTATAAACTTCTTAACAGGTACTCGCAATTTGATCAGAAATGCTCCTCTTTCTTCTTCAAGTTCCAAACCATTAGGTAGTTTTGCTTGTTGACAGCTGGAACAAAATATACCAATTTCTGAAAGAGAGGTACTTGAAAAATATATTTTCCTATTTGCCATTATCAGTCTTTATTCAGAATGGTTTCATGCAAATGTAGATACGAATTTCAATACTGAATAAAGTCCAATACTAAAATCTAAACACGACTATGTGAAGAATCTAGAGAGGAAAGGGAGTTTGAGAATTATGTAACCAGGAGACAAGAGACTTGTCAGTAAAGAGGGTGGTACGCAAATGGGCCAATGAAAAGACTACTGTGAATTCATCAAGAGTAATTAATTTCAAACATCCTCTCTAGGAGGACCTTGTGTCTTTACTAAAAAGCAGCATGGTTGTTTCTCTGAGCTCTCAGAAAAGTACAAAGAGATGCTTCATAACACAGACCAAAGCAAGTTATTAGCAAACTGAAAGATTTGAAAACAGCATCTTGAACTGTAATTCCATGCAAATAGGAAGATTCATGCAAAATGTATACATTGTGTGTTCAACATGAGGAATAGCTGAGCAAGTTACATGCTCAGTGTTACACCAGATTACATTTGCAAAGTGTTATTTTACCACTGCCAAAATGACAAAAATATAGAGGTTCAACCTAGAAAAGATAATGGTAGACAGACTCGTGTTATACATGTTTGTTTGTGTCTCTTTGGCTACAACCACTAGCAAGGCTCCACCTACATGAACTGAGAGCAAGCAGTGCCTACTCTGAATACAGTTTAAGATCGAGTTACTCTTCCACAATGGTCAAAGGACTGAGACGAGACAAAGCTTTGCTTACGCCTCACAAACATTTAATTGTAGACTCATAGAATCATTAAGATTGGAAAAGATCTCCAAGATCATCGAGTCCAACCTTTGATTGAATACCATCATGTCAACTAAACCATAGCATGAATTGCCACATCCATTATTTCCTGAATACTTCTATAGATGGTGACTTCACCACTTCCCTGGGCAGCCCATTCAATCACTTGACAACTCTTTTAGTGAAAGAATTCTTCCTGATGTCCGGTCTAAACCTCCCCTGGCGCAGCTTGAGGCTATGTCCTGTCATCCTGTTTCCAGTTGCCTGGGAGAAGTGACTGATCCCCACCTGGCTACAACCTCCTTTCAGGGAGCTTGCAGAGAGTGATGAGATCTCCCCTGAGCCTCCTTTTCTCCAGGCTAAACACCCTCAGCTCCCTCAGCTGCTCCTCATAGGACTTGCACTTTTTTTGCTTTACCAAATGCCAGTACCATCATTTTATCAGTTGGATGTGTGTGCTCTGTACTCAAAAAAATAAACAAGCCAGCGCTTTTATTAGTAACTTCACAGAACATAAATTCCAGTGCAAACTTGTAAAGGAATTTCTCCTGAGGGAAAAACATAATTAGAGTTTTCCAGAATAGTAGAGGGTTGTTGGGGTTTTGATGTGTTTCAGACATATTCAGAATTTTAACTGTGTATATTTACAGGTTCCAAAAGATTTTCAACAAGTCTGTGTAAAAACCTTTCTTTTTCGTTTGTTTTAGAGGATGCCTGTTTATCATACATTTTCTTGTCCACTAAAGCGTCTATCCAGACACAAGACCATGTTAGAATTACTTCAGTCATGCATTAATCATAGCTGATGAAAGACTTTAGGCAACTATTCAGTTTTAATAAAAACTCTTGAAAGTTATTATCCACATAAAGAAATATCTTGGAACGTGTCATACAAAAAGCAAAACAGAAACCAAATAATTAATAAAGAGATTATACCATCTTAAGTTTTAAATAACACTGAACAGATGGTTTAATCTAAATGTCTATATAAGCCAAAAATAGCAGATGAAAAAAAAAAGTGCATGATAGGAAAGTCCATAGTTCCAGGATTTGAAGATACTGCATAGCAGGGCTATTCGAAAATACATGGAAGATGGAAAGGATGAGGAGCTGACTCCTCAACCGAATCTTTTTTATTTTTTATAAAATTTATCAACACTTTTTAATTACCTTTACATATTTTGCAAGTTTCTGAATTCCCCAGTACTCAGGTGATAAGTCAGTGACTCCTTCCTGACGACGTATAGGATGTTCATCCTCCTCACCCTCCGAGGAACTGTCACTAACATCTTCTAAACTGCTTGATGTTTTACTAAAAATGAATAAACAGGAACACCAACTTTAAACAGCTAGAAGCTAATACGGACAAGCACATTTCAAACAGGTATTACCACAGTGCCTAATAAAAGAATTAGAAAAATATACAACTGACATTATCAAAGAGTAAGTATGGTGATATTTACTGTAGATAGGGGAAATAAAAATTTTTTAAAAAGAAGGAAGAAAAGTAAGTAACCCATACCTTCCTGGAGCTCGACGAATTTTAAGAGATTTAGAACTGGCACTGGATTTCGGTTTCGGAGATACAGTACTACTTCTCCCTTCTTCAGTATCTTTTTTTGAAGCTTTGTCACTAGATTTGGGTCTATTAAAAAAAAAAAAAAAAAAAACACAACAGAAATAATTTTTTCCAGAACATTCTTCAGCAGATTGTGACTCACAGAACTGATTGTCTATGCATTAACAGTTTTGGATGGATTCTTCTTCAATGAATGTGGCTGGTTGCTTTTTGTACTCATATAAACAAATGAATTTACTATCCTCTGGCAAAGACTTTGAGTGCTTAGCTATGTGGTGTATGAAGACGTCTCTCTCTCTGTTCTGAACTGATCTCACTGGCTCATTTTCATTTGATGCCCTTTATTCTTGTCCTAGAACAGACAGTGACTAAATGTTCCCTGTTTATCATCTCTGGTCATGATTTTCTGTATCTTTCTTCTTCTCCTCTAGTCATCTTTTTTCCAGGCAAAAGAGTTCTAGTCTGCCTAGTTCTTCCACACACTGACATGTTCCATAGCTTTGATCATGCTGAATACATCTTGCTTTCCTTATATTCCATAAGATTCCTAGGCTTAGTTGAGTACAACAGCTGGTGCTTTTTTGTCCCTAACTTACAATGTTATGAAAGCAAAATGTCTTTTCAAGCCTGGGCTGGTCAACTTATCACGGTCACAACAATAAAAGAGAATATTACTCATGATTACAGCCAATTTCACTACATGTAGACTTGAACAATGACTGGGGAAAAAGGTTAGCTCTTGCCCTGGGAAACCATTTTTTTAAATTGATGACTGTAGGTCAAATCCTAAATCACTTAAAATGTTTCTTGCAATGTCAATGTGAAGACTTGAGAAGATACTGACTGGTTTTTGTAGGATGGCAATCAAAGGTTTTTCTTCAGATATTCTCCTTCCTCCATTAACATGAAATCAGGAAGCATTAAATCAAAACAGAATTCTGATTTCAGAAGAAAAATCCAACAATATCCAACATATGTATACTCTATTTTGGGTATTATCTCAAGATCTGAGATAATCTCATTAGTGAATGTTGTGGCTAAGCAGAGCTAGAAAACTGGCTCATATAATATGAAATCATTAAATATTGGTAGTAAGAAGTAAGAGCCATTCCCATTTTCCATCATGAAAGTGTCGTTTAGATTAGATTTTTCTACTGTCTTGCTTTAAAAGGCATTTAACATCAAAAATATTATGATATACCAGTACTGCATACAATTGCAAGACATTTCCCTGCCTTGCTGTCGAAATGACATAACATCAAAGTTGTTGCATGAGAGAAAAAAACCTGAGAACTCTCTTCTTAAAAATTAACGTGTAACAAGTTTTGTTTCATTGCTCTTAAGACAATAATGCAGACTGCACCATGCAGTCCATTAGCACAGTTTAGAGAGATCTATAGACAAATTCAATTCTGAAGATAACTACTTATCTTGGGGAAGCAGAAGGCCCCGTATTTTTCCACTGCATAGTTGGTTGTAACTTCTTGCCAATGGATCTTTTCCTTGCAGAACTTTTCACTTTCTTTTCTGTAGAATCATAAACATTCTGGGACTGGCCAGAAATCTCAGCATCAGCACCTTCCACGTACTGGTAATTCTTCTCATGTGCTGGTTCTTTAAAAAAACTATATTCCTAATAAAAGGAGACATGGTTTGCCAGTTATATTGCTATATGAATAATGAATATGAAGCTATAAGCAGTTATAAGCACAATTCCAGGATTCTGTGCTTAAAAATTGTATGATTTATATGTAGAATTAGATTCTAAACACAAAGTTGTATTGTCTTAAAAAAAAAAAAATCCGGAAAGCAGCAGTTACCACGTGCAAATTAAAGTTTTTTAAACAAATGAAGTAGCTAGATTTGGAACTTTCCGAACATAGCTGAAATTTAGGTGTTGTTCAGTTTCTAATATGTCAAATAATTTGTGACACAAGCACTTTTATAGAACCTAATTTCAAATGAGTTTTAAGATCTAGTACTGCAAAGTCAAGTCACTCTGTTTCCAGTGTATCATTCACATAAAAACTACTTCCCTCTATATAGGACTTACAAAAAATTCCCACAAAAAAAGTAATGAAGAAAATAGCCTATCATAAACTGCTAGACTTCAGTTCCAAGTAATTTAATTTGATATAGTTTAGAATTAATATAAACACATTCCTTTTCATTTTTTTCACGTTCTGTCTCTCAGGACAAAACATTGTTGAACAAGACACATACAAGAATGGAGTTGAGTGGCACCTACCAATCCTTCAGCTGTCTGTGTCTAGTACCATGGCTGATCAAAAACATGCAGAACAGAAAGGACTCTTGTCAACTCCTATTCTCCATTGGAACATATTCAATTTTTACAGGAAAGACAGCATACGATCATTACTTATTATATTATTATTGCAGCTGTCACTACCAGATAGGTGAAGACATTCCTTTAAGTATCTGATTCAGGGCAGTTTTTAGGAGGCTGTCACAGTGTGGTCTGTTTTTCACCAGTCCCTGATGTGAATCGGCTGTT
>NW_020955463.1:765902-769940 GCF_003031625.1 Empidonax traillii | reverse complement strand
GAACATATTCAATTTTTACAGGAAAGACAGCATACGATCATTACTTATTATATTATTATTGCAGCTGTCACTACCAGATAGGTGAAGACATTCCTTTAAGTATCTGATTCAGGGCAGTTTTTAGGAGGCTGTCACAGTGTGGTCTGTTTTTCACCAGTCCCTGATGTGAATCGGCTGTTCCAGGCTTGCTGACCCGACTGTCTAATTCCACACTGACTCTTGCTAATTCTCTCATTCTGAAAATGTACTCCAGACAAGACAATTTAGCACATGATAAACTAGATGATTCACAGGGAACTGGTGCTGTAGCTTGACCAGCTAAGCAGACATTAAAAAGTATGTTTCTTCCACACTATATGCCAACACAGAAACTCTGAATGTTAGCTTAAACAACGCCAGCCAGATATTATAAAAGTTAACTGGTTTTGCAATATATGTGTATGTAACAAGCTTTTTGAAGCTCTCCTCTCCTCTGAAAATAAATCAAAACTACTTTCAGTCATATTTTACTTTATGTAAGCAAACTGTAGGCAAATACAGCTTTTCCCTGCTTTTGAGAGTTCCAGAGCAGAGATTTTCCCTCAGGTACAAACGCTCTGCAGCTTTACAATATTAACTTGTTTACATTCCAGTTTTAGAAAGCAGAAAGTACTAAACCAGCTCTTCATCATGGCAAGATGATATGATATTCCTAAACCATTAAAAGGAATAATGTATACTCTTCTGCATAAACATATTTACATAGCCAGGCAATACTGAGTGCATGAATTATGTGATAATTGAAAGAAAACACGATAAATTCTATTTATTTACTCTTATTTAATAAGTGTACACATTTATCAAATAGTTACATTATCTGTATAAGGGTAGAAAACCCATTAAAAAAGATATATTATGTCTATTATCAACAGTGTCATTATTATACATTAACATTTAGGATTAGAAATGTAAAAATTATTAAAATATTCCCATGAACATCAAATTAGGCCAAATCACTGCACATACATTAAACCAGTAATTATGTCTAAAACCATCCATATGTTGTTCCATTAATGAAGTGTACTCCAGTATATAGGTATAACATTAAAAAACTTGTCTATAAATGAAAAAATTTTTAACTTATTTCCCTTTCAAACAGAACAACTTAAAATTTTAATTCCATTACTGTAAGCTACTGTATTTATGTGTACAAGTTGAAATGTTCTGTTCTTTCAGAACTGTCAAATATCTGGATCTCAAAAAAAAAAAAAATATCAGCCCTACATCACAAAAAATCATAACTAAAGGATATGTTTTAATCCCTTCCTTCTTTCAATAATTAAAGTTGCATATAAATAACCGCAATAAAATTTTTGGTCTGTAATGAATTTTACCACCAAGTTATTAATCTGTTATAACCACACTAGAAATCTTTTAAAAAAAAGGAGTTTTTGTCAAGAATGATGAAACAAAAAATAGAACTGTAGTGGCACTGTGTGGTTCTAGCTAATACAGAACTCTAAATTAAAGCCAAAACACTTGCATTTTATAGTGGCTGAAGCAAGACATGGTGTGTAAGCTGGATGCTTAACTCTCAACTCTGATATTTAAATCAGACAGTTCTCATAAAAAAAAGTCTAGCTATTATTTATCTTTAGGTTACACAGCATGAAGATAAAAATTCAAGTGGTTTTGATCACAGAAAAATATTGTCATAAAAAGTTGACTTTTTCCGTAAGGATATCATACTTTCCTGCTTTAGTATTTCCAGTGCTCCGTAGAGAACAATACCAGAAGACAAGCAGAACATTTAATGCAAAATTAGAGGCTGACCTCACATGTAATTCAAACCCCACCATAAGGTATGACAGAACAATACACAAAATGGTGTATTATTTGCTATTTACAAAAGAAACATATTTAGCAGAAACTGAAACAAATCCAAAGAAAAAATAATAAATGCATTTCAGTTATTGAAATTCTTCATATAATCACTGAGTTATCTTTGATAAAGAATATATGTTCAGCCAGGTTTATAATGTAATTCGTAACAATGTACACTTGTACAAAGTAGAAGATACACCCAGTATCAGTAAATACATACCTGTTTAGCCATATTTTCTGCAAATCTAGGTGATCTCTCTCTTAAAAATGTGACTATATCTTTATATACATCACTTTTTCTTTCATAGTCAAGCTCTTTTCCCTGTAGCTGGCCCTTAAAAGAAGAAAAATTTAAATTATTAATAGCTTTGCACCACACAGGTAATTTAATCTGCATCACAAAATAGTGCTAAAGCACAAAGGTCATACTGTAATTAATTAAGTACAGAAGTCTCATGCTCAGCAGAGTCCATCAAACTTCACCAATGCTTTGTAAAGATATATGGATCTCCATGCATCCCGGCATATGACCAAGACCTTACATGGAATTTTGCAGCCAATTACTATCAGTTAATTGTACCGTGTGTAGTTCCACTGAAAAGAGTTTACAGGTTATGGCAAACAACCAAGTAAATACGAGCTTGCAGTGCAGTATGGCAGATGTCTAAAAGGATCAGAAAATTATGTGACCTGACTGACTGCGCTTTAGGAGCTTCGCTTACTAAAAATGTGCCAAGGCAAGATTTCCCTGCATTTTTTAACTCTTAGGAAATCAATCCGTGGAGTTACACCTGACAGACGTCAGTCTGTCTTCAACATGAATGTAAGAGCTCTGGGCACTGCTTAACACGCTTAAGGGGCTAATATGCCTAAATAAAACCCATCTGAAAGGAAAAAGGTAAACAAAATGAAAAGGAAAGGAGAGAAATTATTTCTATAAAGCTCCCACTGAAAGGAGAAAGAACTGCTTATCATTTATAAAAAGACAAAAGCAAGCTCTATTAGCCACACACAACAATATCACACTTCAGATCAAAAGCAATGAGGCACTAAAGAAGCATCAAGTCCCACAGCACCTTTAAAAAGGAACACCGTGAAGAACTGCCTGAGTACATTTAAAGACCAAACAAACACTGTTAGGAAAGAGTGCAGAGTACACTCCTAGTATAAAACTTATCGAAAAAGCACTCAAAACATATGGAAAAACTAGCACACACTTATTACTGTGGCTTCTCCCTCTGTACCAAAACGTGAGCTCTGCAGGTCTTACAGCCCCAATACCACTACCCTAAACCTGACTGAGGTTTGATTTTAGCACATAAAAATATTCATTACTGCATGGTATCCTTTATTATTACTTACTCCATTTAAAAACACTCCTGCTGTGTTGCAAGTGATATACAAAGGATCAGTGTCATGTGGTTTGATGACTAAGTAACAAATGTCTCCATGCACTTGTCTCCAGGGAGGAGCTCGGCAGCCATTAGCGAACACGTAATCTGTAACCAATTAGCGTTAGTGTTTTTATCCAGTTTAAAAGTATTTTTTAATAGTTATGTTTGATGATTAATGTAACACATATACAAATCAAAGTCGCAAACAATTCCTTACTCTTAAGAATTCATACTGTTAGGCATTAATCATGCAAAACTCTGTGACCCCTGGCCCAATCCAACCAAGAACCACAACGGTTTTTGGCACTTTTCAGCATCAGGGAGTCAGTTCACTTCCTTTAATTCCACTGAAGATATTCACATAACTGAGACATTATTCCTGTATGTAAAGGCTGAAGAACATCACTGAATGTCTGAAAATACTTTATTTTACTTTATATATAAATATATATATATATATATATATAAAATTATATATATATAAATATAAATATATAAAAATATATATAAATAAATATTTTACTTTATAACTTTATGGTAGAAATAAGCACTTTAAATGTATTACTGAAATTAATAATGGTCTATGAGATACGATCAGATCTTGACCTGATGTATATTCCAGTGATTCCAGTACTGTATCTTCTCCTTTCCCAGAGAAATTCTTGAGAAGATTCACTTCACTGTTTACAGCAGCTGGATTTAGTCTTACGCCTCTGCAATTAATAGAAAATGGTTTAAAATGTATTCATCAAAAGGATGGGCTCAGAGAAATGAAGAGAAT
>NW_020955463.1:763744-765881 GCF_003031625.1 Empidonax traillii | reverse complement strand
AGCGTGCTTGGCCCCGGCAGATGAACCTCAGGATTAAAGGGTGGGCTCAGTTCCGCGCACACTGTGTCTCACCTAAAAAATCCAATGCGCAGGCTGGAAGGTGGAAAGACCTTCCCCGGTTCTTCGTTCGCGAAGAGACTGGCCATTATACACTTGTACAAAGTAGAAGATACACCCAGTATCAGTAAATCCATACCTGTTTAGCCATATTTTCTGCAAATCTAGGTGATCTCTCTCTTAAAAATGTGACTATATCTTTATATACATCACTTTTTCTTTCATAGTCAAGTTCTTTACCCTGTAGCTGGCCCTTAAAAGAAGAAAAATCTAAATTATTAATAGCTTTGCACCACACAGGTAATTTAATCTGCATCACAAAATAGTGCTAAAGCACAAAGGTCATACTGTAATGAATTAAGTACAGAAGTCTCATGCTCAGCAGAGTCCATCAAACTTCACCAACGCTTTGTAAAGATATATGGATCTCCATGCATCCCGGCATATGACCAAGACCTTACATGGAATTTTGCAGCCAATTACTATCAGTTAATTGTACCGTGTGTAGTTCCACTGAAAAGAGTTTACAGGTTATGGCAAACAACCAAGTAAATACGAGCTTGCAGTGCAGTATGGCAGATGTCTAAAAGGATCAGAAAATTATGTGACCTGACTGACTGCGCTTTAGGAGCTTCGCTTACTAAAAATGTGCCAAGGCAAGATTTCCCTGCATTTTTTAACTCTTAGGAAATCAATCCGTGGAGTTACACCTGACAGACGTCACTCTGTCTTCAAAATGAATGTAAGAGCTCTGGTCACTGCTTAACACGCTTAAGGGGCTAATATGCCTAAATAAAACCCATCTGAAAGGAAAAAGGTAAACAAAATGAAAAGGAAAGGAGAGAAATTATTTCTAAAAAGCTCCCACTGAAAGGAGAAAGAACTGCTTATCATTTATAAAAAGACAAAAGCAAGCTCTATTAGCCACACACAACAATATCACACTTCGCACTAAAGAAGCATCAAGTCCCACAGCATCTTTAAAATGGAACACCGTGAAGAACTGCCTGAGTACATTTAAAGACCAAACAAACACTGTTAGGAAATAGTGCAGAGTACACTCCTAGTATAAAACTTATCGAAAAAGCACTCAAAACATATGGAAAAACTAGCACACACTTAATACTGTGGCTTTTCCTTCTGTACCAAAACGTGAGCTCTGCAGGTCTTACAGTCCCAATACCACTACCCTAAACCTGACTGAGGTTTGATTTTAGCACATAAAAATATTCATTACTGCATGGTATCCTTTATTATTACTTACTCCATTTAAAAACACTCCTGCTGTGTTGCAAGTGATATACAAAGGATCAGTGTCATGTGGTTTGATGACTAAGTAACAAATGTCTCCATGCACTTGTCTCCAGGGAGGAGCTCGGCAGCCATTAGCGAACACGTAATCTGTAACCAATTAGCGTTAGTGTTTTTATCCAGTTTAAAAGTATTTTTTAATAGTTATGTTTGATGATTAATGTAACACATATACAAATCAAAGTCGCAAACAATTCCTTACCCTTAAGAATTCATACTGTTAGGTATTAATCATGCAAAACTCTGTGACCCTTGGCCCAATCCAAGCAAGAACCACAACGGTTTTTGGCACTTTTCAGCATCAGGGAGTCAGTTCACTTCCTTTAACTCCACTGAAGATATTCACATAACTGAGACATTATTCCTGTATGTAAAGGCTGAAGAACATCACTGAATGTCTGAAAATACTTTATTTTACTTTATATATAAATATATATATATTTATATATATACATAAAATTATATATATATAAATATAAATATATAAAAATATATATAAATAAATATTTACTTTATAACTTTATGGTAGAAATAAGCACTTTAAATGTATTACTGAAATTAATAATGGTCTATGAGATATGATCAGATCTTGACCTGATGTATATTCCAGTGATTCCAGTACTGTATCTTCTCCTTTCCCAGAGAAATTCTTGAGAAGATTCACTTCACTGTTTACAGCAGCTGGATTTAGTCTTACGCCTCTGCAATTAATAGAAAATGGTTTAAAATGTATTCATCAAAAGGATGGGCTCAGAGAAATGAAGAGAAT